>NW_028247154.1:0-50086 GCF_964263255.1 Lissotriton vulgaris
AAGAGAATTATTAGTGAGACCCTGGAATGAAGAGGAGTCTACTGAGTTCATCTATTTGCATTGAAGGGATCCTCGTAAAAGAGACAACCACCCACTTTTTATCCGGCTCATTCGAGTAGGGGATGTTGTATCCTAGAAGTTTATGGAGGATGAACATAACCAGGTTTCTCAGAGTTGGATTAGAGACCGCAGACCAAAAATTCAGGAGGCTTATTTGATGTGATGTGACGTGATGTGTAAAAGATGGGTCACTGGGTTGAGACAAGGTTATTCTTCTGAGGCTGCTTCGGCAGATTGACAATTGGATGTGTTTGGAGCATATTGTTCTGAAGATTGTGGTGACAGGACACATTATGGGATCTGTGATCACAGAGTATTCAGGGGTGTAAGTGCCTGGTGTGTTAGAGGTGATGTGCATGGAGGAATGTCCTAAAGCATTGGGGTTGGTGTGTGTATTGGGCTTTTCTGGAGTAGGTGTGTCGAGTGAAGTATAATGGGGAGGGACTTAGAAGAGCTGTCCTCTAAAGAACAGTGCTATTAGATGAAAGATGGAGATTGTGTTCTGCAGATTTTGTACCATCATAAGCAGTTTAATGTTAAGCATTTTATTTTGTTGAGTGGATACGCAATTTGTGCCCATGTCAGTACTAAGAGGTTGTTTCGAACTTTAAGGTAAATTATCACACCTTACATGTAAATCATGCTTGTCGGTGGTCACATCCTCTGTGGAGAATCAGTTCCGGTGCGGTTGTTTTGGTGTGTATATATATATATTCACTGAAAAAAACATAGGTTATAGACCATATATAGTTAGGGATTAGCATTTACAAAACCTTATTTTACTCGCACAAAACCATTGAAATTCCATATATAGTTAGTTGCACTAACTATATATCGCGCACCCGCAATCCACTGCTGATGATGTCACATATTACATCATTCATGACATGGTCAGTGACATCACTGATGACATCACTGATGACATCATCCAGTGACTGTATGTTTCTGTAAAATTAAAATATGTCTTACATATTGAAGAATGAGTGGATATATAAGTGTCTGGATGAAGGATTTAGTAGGTGCATGACTGACTGTATGAGAGAGTGATTAAATGTGTCTCACTGAGTGCATGGGTTAGTGACTAAACTGTCTTAATTTGTGCATCATTATATCTGTTGTTCTGTAAAGTGCTGCATGTGTTGATCAGTAGCTATATGAGTAACTATATGGGTTATTGATTGGTTGCCCAAGTATTTGTATGGGAGAGTGAGTGTGTGTGTGTGGATGGCTGGGAGGTGTGTGACTCTGTGCATAAATGTGTGAACAGTTGATTCACTAGATGTATGGGTTCAAAACTGCATGTGGAAACAGCTGTATGGGTGGTTGACTGTGTGCATGAGTGTATTGGTGAGTGAATGGATATCTCAGTGCTACATGTCAAAGTAAGTACATATGTAAAACACAGTACATGTGAGAGTTGACATATATAAATAATTGTGCATAAGAGCCAGTGAATGTGTGAGTGGCTGTATGGATCATTGTGAACTTGTATCAGGGATTGTATAAGAGAGTAAATATGTGTTAGTATATGTTTGAATAAGTAAAGTTTGTATAACTGTATAGTTGAGGAAATGGAGGTGTGATTGATTCTTTGCATGACTGACTAGGTGTGTGAGTAACTCCATGGGTGAGTGACAGTCTGTGAGTGTCTGTTTACACTGATTGTATCTAAGGTTATATTAGAGTCTGAAGAGGTTCATCGTATTATCACATGAATGATATCATCAGTGATGTGATCAGTAATGTCAAATGAGATGTCATCAGTGATGTCATTTGAGATGTCATTAGTGATGTCACTGACCATGTCATGAATGATGTAATATGTGACATCATCAGCAGTGGATTGCGGGTGCGCGATATATAGTTAGTGCAACTAACTATATATGGAATTTCAATGGTTTTGTGCGAGTAAAATAAGGTTTTGTAAATGCTAATCCCTAACTATATATGGTCTATAGCCTATGGTTTTTTCAGTGAATTTTCAAGGTTTTGTAAATGCTAATTCCTAACTATATATGGTCTATAACCTATGGTTTTTTCAGTGAATTTCAATGGTTTTTTAAAAGCTAATATCTGTAGCTGTAAAATGTATTCTTCTTTAAATCTTAAAATATATTTTACATGTTTTTTATACAATTTTTTTGAAATTTTTTTTTTTGTTTCGCTCTCAGTCCGCGAACCGGTCAGCTTCCCGTTAGCTCAATTTAAAGCCGCGACTTGGTCCGCGAACCGGTAAACGTTCCTTTAGCGTAACTGTTACGTTAGCATGACGTTTTGCGTTGTCGCGTAATACGTCATTTGACGCGCCAAGTTAGCGGACCCGGAAGCGGAACGGAAAGCGGCGCAAAGCGCGAAACGTAAACACAGCAGGTCATGTGACTCGGTAATAACACTTTTCATTGGTTCATTTCACTTTTGGTTTCCTAATGATGTAATACTAGGTCATGTGATCTAAAATTAACACTTTTCATTGGTTTAGAACTTTTGCTTTTCCCAAATGATGAAAACCCCTCCTTCTTTCCTCACTCTGACTTTCATCTTGGTGAGAGAAAGACCCTTTATTAACATTGTGATATGGCTTCATTAGTAGCTTCAGCTGGTTCTAACCCACCACCTCCACCAGATCCAAGGAAGAGAGGACCACCTGCTGAAGTAATTATACAACAAGAAGAGGAAGAACAGGAAGAGGAGCAAGAGCAGGAAGAGACACAGTTTTTGCCAGAGGAGCCCAGGAGGTATAATCGAAAAGAGAACTACATTTGGCAATTTTTTTAATTTCCTGAGGGCCAAAAAAAAGTGAATGCACGCTACGTGTTTTGCCGTATATGCGATGATAGACTGTCCAGGGGGACTGATAAAAAATACAGTTACGGCAACTACACTATGCATCTGCATATGAGTAGGTGGCATCCAAACAACTATAGTGCTGCCCAGCTACGTGATGAGCAACAAAATCCCCCTGCGATGGCAAGAAGATCGGTTGTTCAAGAAGTGTCGGGACCAGAGGCGAGGAAGATGGTCACAAACATTCAAATGAAGTTTGGGGAAGTGAAGCAAGTGTGCGTGCGCTGTAATCAACTCATTTGCTACAGAGAAAGTAGCATTACTCTAATTATCAAAGCTATTGATAATCATGTTTGCCCGAAACGCCCCAAACAATAAATTCTTCTTTTTTTCGTTGCTCCTGTTGAGCCCTTTTCAATGAATCGTTTTTGTTTCCCCCCTCCCCCCAAAAAACAAAAAAATATCAAAATGTTCAGAAAATACAAAAAAAATAAAAGAAATGTTCTGAAAAATAATAAAAAAAATTTAAAACAACAAAAACAAAAAAAAAGTTCTTTTCAGAACTACCTCCCCATTATAAAAAAAATTGGTAGAATTTTTGAAACTCTGCCAACCTCTATTTCTTTTAGTTCGCTTCCCGGTTCGCACTCCGGTACGCGAACCGGGAGCGAACCCAAAAATTTTTTTTTAAAAAAGAACAGTAAGTATAAGAGAAGGAAACAGACAGTTATGTTAAAAGAAAGACAGCTATAGGGAGTAAACAAAAGATACTGTTACCCGCAATCCACTGCTGATCATGTCACATATTACATCATTCTTGACATGGTCAATGACATCATCAGCAGTGGATTGCGAGTAACAGTATCTTTTGTTTACTTCCTATAGCTGTCTTTCTTGTAACATAACTGTCTGTTTCCTTCCCTTATACTTACTGTTCTTGTTTTAAAAAATTTTTTGAGATCAATCAGAAACAGTAACATTAATAGAGACAGAATGAGTGAATAAGAATGAAGAAGTATGAGAAGAGAGGGACTGAGAAAAATAGTGGAAGGAGTAGAATAATTAAGTAATAGAGAAAGGAATGAGGGAAATAGCAAACGCAGGAAAGTAAGGATTAAAGAAATGAAGCAGTAGACCTAATAGATGTTAAATGTGATAGATTAAATGATTGATTCAGGATGACGATAAGGTGTGGCCTCTCCAAAAGTTTGTTTAAGGTGAGGCCTACTCAGGGTTGCATTTCAAATTTATGCTTGTTGAAGAATACAGAGGAGATAATACATGTGAAGGCCTACCATTGAAGTAAAACATGTCCACTTCACTCTTAAACAACGGCCAGACCTCTTCTGTGTCCATAGACAGACCTAAACTTCATCTGCACAATGTCATTCGTAAACTTAGAAAACACAAGTAATGTAATTGTAAAACGTGGAGTTTCTTTTGCTCATTTCACACTCACATCACCTGTGTTGCCTTTGCTTAGGTATCTCATAGTGCAGATATAGTCCAGCATAAAAAAACAGTACACAGAAGTGCAGCAGTGTATGCATTAACTTTGATATTCACAGAAGCCTCAGTTTTTCCATGTCTACCTCACATTTCTAAATGTATATCATAAGTACAAAAAGTAGAACATTAATTATACATGTTAAATGGATAGAGAAGAGATGGAGAAAATCACACTCCGAGGATAACAAAAAGGCACATCGTGCAGCTCAAACTAACTATTATAAACATATTAAAGCTGCCCGTAAAAATAACATTGCCCAACAGCTCGTAGAAGCCGGCAATTCTCCTAAAGAACTGTACAGAATTCTTGAAACATTTGTAAAACCTACGGCCTGCGTAAGTCCAGATGACTTCTAACAAAGTCTATGTGAAGAAGTCTCATTATACTTCGAAAATAAAATAGAATCTATCTATGATAAAATTCTAGTATCCCAAACAAATAGTGACACTCTGACTGCTCCCTCCCCCAACGAAAACACCAACTTTACGCTGACCACATTCCCTCCTATCAACACTGAAGAGCTGTCTACACTAATGACCCAAGTAAAATCCGGGTCGCCGGATGACCTCATTCCTGTTAAAACCCTAACCTCCCTTAGCACCTTGTTAGCCCCTCACATTCAAGATGTCATTAACCAGTCTCTGAAAGAGGGAAAAGTACCACCTGAATGGAAAAGAGTGGTGGTGAACCCCATCCGCAAGAACGCGGCTCTCCCATGGACGGAGCTTTCCAACCTCCGGCCCATCTCCCTCCTGCCTTATTTCAGCAAGCTGGCCGAGAAATATGTCAACGCACACCTGTCCAATTACATCGAGGCAGCGGGCGGCCTAGACCACTCACAATCTGGTTTTAGGCCTAACCATAGCACCGAATCAGCCCTCCTGTCTGTGACAGATAACATCAGAATGTCACTTGACAGGGGGAGCTCAGTGATTCTGGTGCTATTGGATTTGTCCGCTGCCTTCGACACGGTGTCGCACAAAATCCTTCTCGACCGCCTGAAGGGAGTGGGAGTAAAAGGGACCGCCCTTGCGTGGCTTGAAAGCTTTCTTGAAGACAGACAACAAGGTGTCAAACTAGGCTCCCATAAATCTGTCTGCAGGAAACTTACCAAGGGTGTGCCACAGGGCTCATGCCTGAGCCCCACGTTATTCAACGTATATGTGGCCCCTTTGGCGGAGATTATAAGATCCTATGGGTTCTCCCCAATCTCTTACGCTGACGACACCCAGCTGTTGTTTCCCTTCCAAACTATTACACCTGCAGTCATGCAATCCTTTCAAAATGGCATGAGAGCTGTGGCAGGTTGGATGGCCCAGAACTTCCTCCAATGCAATGTGACTAAAACAGAAGTCATGTTGTTTGGAGGGGCCACCCTGCTTTGGTCTCCAGATTGGTGGCCACTTGAGCTAGGACCTGTCCCAGCGCCCAAACAGACCATTAAAAACCTGGGGGTACGCCTAGACCAAACTCTGATTCTAAAAGATCATGTCAGCCAAGTCACGGGAACGTGTTTCCGAACAATTGGTCTTTTACGGCGTATCTTTCCTTTCCTGCCAAACACCCACAGGAAAACGCTGGTACAGGCACTTGTCCTTGGGCGGGTAGACTATTGTAATGGTCTACTCATCTCTGCCAACCATGAACAACTACGCAGACTGCAGGTGGTGCAGAACACTGCTGCAAGACTCATCTTGAATGCCCCCCCCCCGTACACCGTCCCGCCCTCTGCTTTCCCACCTTCACTGGCTTCCGGTACAACAACGGGTCCATTTTAAACTCTGCTGCATTATGCATAAGTGCATTTATGGGTCCGGTCCCAAATACCTAAAAGACATCTTTCTTCCCTACTCTCCCGGACGTGCTCTGCGATCCAGCAACACTATGTTGCTGCATGTACCCAAAGTTACCAGAGCGAGACAGGGTGGTCGAGCACCCTCTCTTAAAGGCCCCTTGCTGTGGAATTCCCTTCCACCTCAGCTGAGACAAGTCTCTAACCTTTTTTCCTTTAGAAAAAAACTAAAAACACACCTGTTCACCCAAGATTAATCTTTATTTTACTTTTCTCTCTCTGTCTTCCCACAATAAAGTTTGTCCGACTCATACAGAAGCTACGCGCGGAGATACCCCGTCGGGGCTGATTCATGCGCGCTATAAGAATATAAATAAATAAAATAAATATTTTTGCTGTTCTCAGAATGTATCAAATTTCACTTAAATCAGTGACTTGAAGGTATTCATCATGTAACAGCGGGGAAAAAAAACCACAATCAAAATGATTGTGTTTAAAAAACCCATACAACATAAGAAATCTGAATTCAAAACTCCTTAAAATTAACTTACTTTCCATAACGTCGAAGGATGTCCTATGAACAGCGTACACTCTGTTGTGCTATTAATATTTTTAGCCCGCCACTTTCTGAAAGAAAACCTCCATCGTTTTGAAAAATATGTTCCATACAATAAAAGACTTCTCGCATTCTACCACATGTTTCCACATGGCCAAATCATGTTGGAGCGATTTACAACTCTTGTAATTCTTGTAATCAAATCCCGTCATTTTCTATTTTCGCAACTTTCAGAAAGAAAACATTTAAGATTACTTTCACAATCCTGGACTACTAATATCTTACCCTTCTTGCTCACTCATGTTCTACTTTTCCTATGACACTGATACTGCTTACTATGAAGCAGACTTACTTGCATCAGGTTTATATAGTTGGATTTTTAAAATGACATTATAATTAAAAGTTTTGGACCAATAATCTAGACAGCATTGCAGACTTACATTCCCTCTACTTCATGAACCTTTTGCAATTCCTCAGAGCAAATCCCGAGATTCTTTCCTTAAAATTTTGGTTTTAAAAACACCAGGTAAGAATTTTTAAGGTCAAACGGCAATTTTTTTTTTAAAGTTACAACAGAATCGTTGCAGAATGACCAGCCGTTTCTAGACTTTAAATAAGCTGTGTAATGTCCTGATGTTGTTGAAGGACCATCGTGATAGATAATTGCTGCAGTTACAAAAGTCCTTCCTGATATTGACAACTGCGAAGCAACAATTTTTTTTATTAAAGTTGTCAATTTTGATCCATCAGGCCTACATCGTTGGATCATTAAAATGACATACTGGCCATATCTTCGTATAAATAATGTTGACAGCATTTCAGATTTACATTGACTACACTCCATGTTGTGATCAGCTGCTTTTACTAGCTTATTAAAGGAGACTGATTTTCTGTCTGGCAAAGTTAAATATATAAATCTTTCTGAGTCTACACTAGTAGTACTTGATAATGTACAGTTCTCGCAGTCATGCTGCCATTGATAAGAAAGCCCAAACAGGTGATCTACATCTACACCCTCATCTTGCAACACATTAAGCATATACATTAAAAACTCCTGACAATCCTGCTGATTATTTTCAGAGAAGTCTGTTTGACCTGAACATTCATCTAACAGATAACGAACTTCAGACACACTTTCTACTTTTGTTCGATCAGTGCTACATTTCTCTAACACAGAATTCAACAAACAACATAAACTTTGTTCCGAATTGAACACAATCTGTTCTTTTAAAGTCTCTAGTGAAAAGAGAACATTAACCACTACATTTGCATAGCAGTTGACACCAGAACTGTTTTCAAATTGAAAACCGACAACATCTTCAACAGAATCCGTTTTCTTTCTGCTTACAATTTTCGGTTCATCGACTTTTGGGCTTTTTCCTACAACCTCCCTACTATTACTGATATTTCTTCGTTTACGGCCTACCACACGTTTCTCAAACAAAGGATATTGAGGCAAATGTGGCGCATACTCTCTTCTTAACCTATTGTATTCCTTAACACAATCTAGATCCGCACAAATGTTTGTGACATCACAGTCAATCAAGTACAAACCCGATAAAGTTCTAACTCGTGACAATGCCACATATGCCATACCCTCCTTGAACACAGAACTGCCAATATTCACCAATGCACTATCTACACTTAAACCTTGCGATTTATGGATTGTCACCGCATATGCCAAGCAAACAGGAAACTGTTTACGGCGAACATATAGGTCTTTTACAAGCAAAAACCTAGCAGAGCAACGACCAATTAGCTGTACTTCCTCAATGCCATCAAATTTAATTTTTAAAAATTCAATTCCATCTCTACTTCTGTATTTCTCAAAATCAACAACATTACCCATTGATCCATTTACCAGACCTCTGTCAACATGTAAATTCCTTCTCAAAATGATTCGGCAATTTAAACACACATTCAAAGTCTTTTCAAAACCCGCTGTTTTAGATATAGTCTTCTCTAATGAATCCAATTTTGATTTCAAATTCTCAGACAAAATAATTGTTGATCCCATATGCTCTATTCTGTCAATAGCTTCAAGTTTCACAATCTCTTGCTTTTCTAAATTCAACATTTTGTTGTTGAAGATGGCACATTCTGCAAGAGTTGGCATCAAACATATTCCGGTTTTCTTCTCAGTAATTTTCTGAAAAATATTCTCAGGCACAACGTCTTGTTCTGGATATAAATTTGACAGTAATCGTGCATTTAAAGCTTCTTTCCCATGCTCGGTCACTTTTCCAATTCTAATATCTTGTAGAATATTCTTGTAATCTTCATCCTTTGCCTGACGCATATTTTCATGCAGTTCAGCATAATTGAAGTTTAACCATATATTGACGTTGCCAATGCTCCCTAGGCACTTCCTGGTATCTTCATGCGTGAGTATTTTGAACACAGGTTGTCCTTTTACTGGTGTCAGCTGCAGAAGATCTCCGAAAACAATGATGTGTTTGCCACCAAATAACACATCATACTCAGTTGTAAGAACTTCTTGCATTCTCAAATGCACAAAGGCAAGCATGACATTGGAAACCATACTTACTTCGTCAATGATAAGAAGTTTCATTTTCCTCAAGACTCTTGAAACTTCACAACAAGCATCTCCAGATAACTTGTGGTATTGTAATTTGTTGTCATGCTCCACTGGCAGCATCAGTAGACGATGCAAAGTAATACCTTTAATGTTATGTGCTGCCAGTCCAGTAGGAGCGGTAACAACACAAGACAGCGATGACTCAGTCCTTTCCTGCAAATAACAAGAAATTGCTTTAATAAGGAAACTTTTTCCAGTTCCCGCTTCTCCACTCACGTACAGTCGGACAGGCTTCAACGACGTACATGAGCACTCTTTCTTCTCATGACTTAATCCATGATCAATTTGCTTGGTAACTTCGTCATATATTTTCCTCTGCTCAACGTTGAGTTGTTTTTCCAAGTCTTCTAAGTTAACCGCATCCTCCTGAGCATGTGCCATGGCTCTTTCCACTTCATTCATAGCAGTGGCAGCTTCATTTTCGATAATAGGTCCTCCTAGTGGATCCTGACTCAATGAAACAGAACTCTGACTGTCCTGAGAACTGTCTCTGGCAATCTCGGCTGCAATCGTTGCTTCCTGCTCAATTTCCAAAGTCAACATTTCTTGATATTTGGGAAAAGCAGGACATTCTATGGTCTCCTTAGCGGCAGTGAAAGAGTCTTCGTAACAGAGGAAATCTCCAAGCAGTTCCTCTTCTGCACGCCAAGGCTTGAAAAGTTGCAAAAGTGCTAAATAGAAAAACTCCTTTTTTTCAGGAGATTCGCCACTCAATTTTCGATAGTTTACTAATTGGCATTTTCTTTGCTTGACCAGACATCCCTCACTTCCAATTACAGCATACACTCCTTTCTCAATATCTTCTTTGATGTTCCTCTTGAATATGTAATTTTGTAGAACCTCATATAGACAAACATTCTCAAGGTGACTGCTTCGATTTGGATAATATGTATCCAACATGTTGGTCTTCAAAATGTCGGTACTGTTTGGCTCCTTTTCCGCCAAATACTCAATTTCCCGGACAGGTTTTAGAACTCGATTTCGCGTTGCAGCAAGACCAAGACTCGCCCAAACGATACTCCTGGATTTGGCATAGAGACTTGCTGAAGACAACCGGTCAGAACATTCGTAAGCTCCGATTTCTCGATGCGACAACATCTTCAAACTGAAACTGTACAACTTCTTGCTGAGGCTTTTTTCATGGGAAATATCCTCCCACAAATCCTTCAATTCTGTTTTTTCTTTTTTGGTGATGTAAGATGTCACATACCGAGCCACAGCCATACAGTTGTCAGCCACAAACTGTATATCCATGTTAGCATTCCACATGGACAAAATCACTGGGTTGTAGTCGTTGATGTACTTGGACTCTTCGTTCCTTTTCAAATTGTATGTATTTTTGGGTGATTTCCTCGTCACATTATGTCGCAGAGAAGACATCAAACTGTTCACTCTTCCTTTAGAAATCACCGGTCGTGGAAAGTTGAAACGGCATTTGGTGTAGAACTTGTCCTTGTTTCTGAATTTACGACGACAGTACTTTCCACAACGATGGCTTTGGAAACGTAGAACTTGTTCTCTTAGGCTTTTCTTCTCCGTTGCGTTTGGAACAGCACACGTAGAATACTGTTCTATGAAATTCATCACTAAGTCATCCGGATCTGTTCCAAATTTAGGTGCATCCTTGATCCACAGCAACATATGTATATGAGGAGCACCTCTTGCTTGGTACTCCTTTCTCCAGAAGAAATCCAACACCTCTCCAAGAGGTGGATTCTTCTTATTTGTGATGAAAGACATCATAGCTTCAAATCTATGATTGAAGTACCTGCATACATTCACTGGATCCAAAGAACACAGTTCTCCGGGTGTCTTGAATTCAATGTTTTCAATATTTCCATTTGCCTCTTGTAGAAATTCAAGTAAGTCTTCCCAGCCATACTCGGCACAGCTCAGAGTGAGGAACCATGTTGGAGTTCCTAAGTTCCTCAGCATACATTTTAAATCACCATGACGACGGTACCAGTACTCATTAGTACCACGCTGACACGCCATGAGATTAATTAGGTGAGAATCCAAAATACTGTCTTGGACATTGACTTTATGCATAAAGTCACTTGCCGAGATGTTTCGCATCTGTATACCACTTTTTAAGATGTGGTTCACTGCATATGACAGTCCAGACAGATCGCTTTCAAACAGGAGATGAAACAAATAGGGAATGCATTGACAAAACCTAGGATCTTCTGCATACAGTCGTAAAGTCCGGTATTCAGACGCAGGAATTTGATGAGGTCGCTCATCATATCTTCCTCCTTGACCTGTTGGAAATAGCTGTGGGAAACACCGAGCTTCCAAACTTTCCTCCCAAACACTAATGGGACTCCCTTTGGCTTGTTTCATTTGAAACAAGTCAATAGCATTCCCCATGACTTCCTTGGAATGCAAAGGATGAACACTATAATGTTCATATATTTCTTCACTTTTAGAGGCCTCTACTTTCTCAATTTGGCCAGCACACAAATCGCTATCCTCTTCATCACTTACTTCCTCTTCTGCAACATATACATTCTTATAGTACTTATTATTTTTCTTCAAATACAATGTTGCCTTTTTAACTTTCCTAACATCCACTAAATCTTGCCATATTTTCTTATTCTTTGTCGGAACCCCATTAACCAAGATAACCAGAGGTTCCTCTTCCACTTTTTCTACTCCAATTGTGTTAATGTTTTTGTTCAAATCTAGAGGCAAATAAACAACTCTTCCCTTTAATCCTCTCTGTAAATCTGATGGAGGCAACTTCCCTGTCTTTGGCTCCATTCTTACAATAGCCTGAAAGGGATGGATACTTTGAATCAAAATAGATTCATAAGTATTTAAATCCTTCAATTCAGAAGGAATCTTAACCAATTCCAGATTATTATGAACCGCCCTAGCAGGCATCTGGTTTTGGTTTAATTTGTTACAACAATAAGTACACACACGTTGATCCGATCCCAAATCAAAATAATTTTCTACCATCAAGTATGTGGCAAAATCCTTCCATTCACTATTATTTTCCCTTTCACTTTTTGCATATAAATCCACTAACTTAATCTGATTCTTGTAATAAGTGCGTCGACAACACACACAAGTGAAATTAGGCCTCTCACTTGATTTCATCTGAAACGTGGCAATTTCCTTCTGAAAATTATCTGTACTGGAAACCTGTACATTATCTTCAACATTACCCTCTACTTCTGGGTCAATTTGAACATTCTCATCTTTACTTCCAAAGTAACAAAACTCAATTTCTTCACAAATATTCTTGATATCTATTTCAGAACCATGCAAAAGAGCAGCACATAATTGTTTAAGCATAATTGCTGGACTCTTAGCATGATACAATATTCTCACTAATTTCCTCACTTTATTATGATGCACTGCTAGCATCCTGAAATGATGAAAAACACTCTGGCATACTCTCCTGGAAAGACAAGCCAGTGAATGACCACGCAAACCTGTCATTTGTCTCACTCTGCAAGGATCTAATTCTTGCAACAACTTCATTTTCTGCTTCAAACTTTTCTTATTAAATGTCCGTACAAAATCACAAAGCAAATTGATGGAATCCTGTCGCACACTGCAAATAGAACTACACTTCCAAATGTCCACAGGACCTTTAGGACGTCTTTCTAAAACCTCATTACCTAACACCTCTTCTATCTCTGTTGTCACAAGTTTTTCTTTTTCAACTGGACAACCATCCTTCACTTCATAAGCTCGACCACTGGTGTCAACTGCAAGCACCAAATCATTATCCTGAAAATAACTCTCCTCATTAAAAAATGCCTCACAACTTGAACTATGCATCCATTCTCCGGAAAAAACTTCACAAAAGTTACTACGATTAACTACTCTCTTCCATCTACTATTTGATTTGAAATCAGAAATTGCCTTGCTTAGTGTCCTAATTCTATTGATTACCAAAATAAACAACTTTCGCTTAATTTCAAAAGCATGATCAATAATTTTCTCTACATTTTTCTTTTTCTTATAAAATGCCACTTTCTGTTTGCCTTTCTTAATATTTTTTAATAAATTAACTATTATCCTGTTGCGGAACATTCGTTTTCGAATGTCCCTAAACTGTTGTTTCCTTCTACTATCATGCACAGAGTTTTCTCTTGCTCTAGCAGTAACATTTTTGATTGGTTTTTCCTTTCCATTTAAATTGCTTCTCTTTTTCTGGACTGAAACATTTTTTGTTGAAATACTTTTTTTACTACAAATATTTCTTATGAATGATTTCGTGCTCTTACCCGGAGCTTTCTTGGTGATTTCACAAGTTTTCTTGGGAGAGGACTGCTCAATAATAGATGATCCTGCTGTCTTTGACGTTTTCTAGCCTTTCTAATTCGATTCTTAGTTGGCATTTTTCAAATTTTGAAATGATCTGCAGTTGAATCTGTGGAAAAATATAATAAAAATGTTATTAACCACTATTACCAAACAGTAAATGAATAATAGTCATCAAAAACTTAACACCCTACTTATTATTTAACATAGCAAATCTTTTGCACCACCACTGCGTCACAAAAGTGACGCACAGTGGTACAAAACAGGCATACACCTCTCATAAATCTCTCCCTAACATTTTAAATGATTGATTCAGGATGACGATAAGGTGTGGCCTATCTAGAGGTTTGTTTGGGCCCAGATCTTTGGACTGGGGTGAATGTGTGACATTGATCCACATTCGGTCCATCACCTGTTTTGTTTGTTTGAGGTGAGGCCAACACACGGTTGCAGATGAGATTTTCGCTTGTTGAAGAAAACAAAGGAAATAATACATGTGAAGGCCTACCAATGAAGTAAGTCATGTCCACTTCACTCTTGAACAAAGGGCAGACCTCTTTTGAATCTGTGGTCAGACCTGAACTTCATCTGCAATTCTGCACAATGTCATTCATAAACTTAGGAAACACTAGTGATGTAATTGAAAAATGTGGAGTTTCTTTTCCTCATTTCAGAATTACATCACCTGTGTTTCCTCATTGACTTAAAATGTCCTTAAGACACATGAAAGCGTTTTTTTGATTGCCCTTGCACCATTTTTGGGTCATTTTTAACATGGCTATGTAACTCCCATAATTAAAATCTAAATTTGCCAAGCATAGGTGGGAGCATATTTACAAGAAACTTGCCCCATGGAGAACGCTTTCCATTTAGAAAGGGAAAAATAACATCATAGACACTCAAATGCCTTATAAATATGGCCCAAACAACCTATGAAGCTCTAGCAGTACATATCCAGAAATGTAATTGAGTTCAAAAACTCGTTTTTAAACACAACATATAAATCAATTGTATACCTACATTCAGTCGGAAATGACTGAAAATGTCCTTAAGACACATGAAAGCGTTTTTTTGAATGCCCTTGCATCATTTTTGGGACATTTTTAACATGGCTAAGTAACTCCCATAATCAAAATCTAAATTTGCCAAGCACAGGTGGGAGCGTATTTACAAGAAACTTGCCCCATGAAGAACGCTTTCCATTTAAAAAGGGAAAAATAACATCATAGACACTCAAATGCCTTATAAATATGGCCCAAACAACCTATGAAGCTCTAGCAGTACATATCCAGAAATGTAATTGATTTCAAAAAATCGTTTTTAAACACAGCATATAAATCAATTGTATACCTACATTCAGTCGGAAATGACTGAAAATGTCCTTAAGACACATGAAAGCGTTTTTTTGAATGCCCTTGCACCATTTTTGGGACATTTTTAACATGGCTATGTAACTCCCATAATCAAAATCTAAATTTACCAAGCACAGGTGGGAGCGTATTTACAAGAAACTTGCCCCATGAAGAACGCTTTCCATTTAAAATGGGAACAATAACATCAGAGACACTCAAATGCCTTATAAATATGGCCCAAACAACCTATGAAGCTCTAGCAGTACATATCCAGAAATGTAATTGATTTCAAAAAATCGTTTTTAAACACAGCATATAAATCAATTGTATACCTACATTCAGTCGGAAATGACTGAAAATGTCCTTAAGACACATGAAAGCGTTTTTTTGAATGCCCTTGCACCATTTTTGGGACATTTTTAACATGGCTATGTAACTCCCATAATCAAAATCTAAATTTACCAAGCACAGGTGGGAGCGTATTTACAAGAAACTTGCCCCATGAAGAACGCTTTCCATTTAAAATGGGAACAATAACATCAGAGACACTCAAATGCCTTATAAATATGGCCCAAACAACCTATGAAGCTCTAGCAGTACATATCCAGAAATGTAATTGATTTCAAAAAATCGTTTTTAAACACAGCATATAAATCAATTGTATACCTACATTCAGTCGGAAATGACTGAAAATGTCCTTAAGACACATGAAAGCGTTTTTTTGAATGCCCTTGCACCATTTTTGGGACATTTTTAACATGGCTATGTAACTCCCATAATCAAAATCTAAATTTACCAAGCACAGGTGGGAGCGTATTTACAAGAAACTTGCCCCATAGAGAAAGCTCTTCAATGAAAATGGGAACAATAACATCAGAGACACTCAAATGCCTTATAAATAAGGCCCAAACAACCTATGAAGCTCTAGCAGAACATATCCAGAAATGTAATTGTTTTCAAAAATCGTTTTTAAACACAACATATCTGTTTCAGCTTACATGAGAGACCATGGAGTGGGCTCCATGTACAACAATAACTTGTGTTACTGCATGCCAGATTTCTACACAGAATATGCAATTACAATTTCTCAAAGAAACAAAATCTATTTGTATATCACTTGAGACAAAGCCACATTTTAAAAACACAGCTTTCTTCATCATTTTCTCCTTAAATCATACTATTCTCTATCTAAATTAAATAAATCTTTTCTCACCTTAGCAAATACTTTTTGAGTTTCAAAACAGTCTCAGAAATACACCAAATTGTCTTCAGCAGAACAAAGAGGATGCACTCCAGAGGCTGCAGCTATAGAAAGCACAGAAATGCTGATATTCATTACACATATCTCTCATATTAGCCAATCATAACTCTTCCCTCACTTTTTTCAAATCAAAACCCTTCCCCCCTCTGCCCTCTCTGCCTATTTTGCTTAGCAACCACCTCCTGAAAGACCTCTCATGTTTGCAAGTTCACACAACAATGTTTCAATTGAACTCTGAACTCTCAGTGCACCTGCGTATCCAGTGCAATCTTTCATTAAATGTTTTTTCCTTGACCATTCAAATTACATCTTTCAAAGAACACATCCATGCACCCTAACTTTCTGTTTTCAGAAATGGAAATGCACCAATCACTGCTAATGAATCATTAGCACTGGAAATCCAGTTTTTTTCTTAAACTCCTACTGTTTCAACTGCCCTTTCATTACCACACTTCATCTGACTGCAGCACAACCTTCTCCCACCATGTTTAATGTCTGGATTGTTGGACATAGTTACATCTACTGGGCTCAAAGGTATGCTGAGAACAGAAATTTACCTAACCTCAATTTACAAGATGTGGAAATTAAGTGGTTGGGCCAAAGAGGATTGAAATGTCACCAATTGATACCATTGGTGAAAACCTTTATGCATTTGCCAAAACCTGACCTGTTAATTGTGCACTGTGGAGGTAATGATTTGGGCACTTTGACTGGGGTAGGTCTGGAAATGCTTTTAAAGGACACCTTTGAGCAATTAATGGCACTTTTTCCTCAAACTGCCTTGGTATATTCAAATATATGCCAAAGACAGAAATGGAGGTGGTCCAACCAATTTTGTCCACAAATTGAGAAGTCGAGGAAGCATGTAAACAAATCTGTTTCAGCTTACATGAGAGACCATGGAATGGGCTCCATGTACAACAATAACTTGCGTTACTACATGCAAGATATCTACAGAGGAGATGGAGTTCACTTCTCAGATGAGGGCAACAGAATTTTCATTTTGAATTTAAGACTGTGCATTGGTACCTACTTATAAGTACCAAAATGTACCATAAACCCAAAAGCTCTTCTCAGAGCTACCCTACATCTGATCACTCACAATTATTATTTTTCTCTAACTTTTTTCTCTAATTTTCATCAAACTACGCTCAAAGAGCGCTATCCGGTACGCGAACTGGAAGCTAACCGCGCAAAATTTTTAAAAAAAATGTTTTTTTCCCGCACATATGGTCCTCCTCAGCCACCCTCAGAAAACCTAGGGGGTCAAGATACATCTACCGTGCCCCCTTCTACCCATTCTGAACATTATTTGCCCTCCATCTTGTATCTTGATTCAACCGAAACACAAAATGGTGGACTCCCGTAACGCTGCTGGTTCGCGGACCGGAACGCATACCGGGAAGCGGTCCAATAATAAAGGTGGGAAAGTAATTCACAGAAAAACGACTGGAGACACTCTCACCAAATATACATTAGCTCATACTACATAACAATCCCTTTCATTTTCACAAATTTGATTGAAATTCCATTTAGCCATTAAGCCTGTAGACCTCTCTAAATACCGTGAGGTAAATTACTTCACAAAACACATCTAAAGTGTTGGAATTGACAACCAATGAAAATGTTACTTTCATTTTCTACTTTTATTACCTGACATTTGATTGGTTATATACCTGAATATATATAAAGGAAGAGAAGGAAACACAGCCATTTTGACTGCTACTTCTTGTTGTACATTACATTTGAATTATCACTAAACACTTCAACTTGTTTGTGAAGGTAAGTTGTTATTTTTAAAACTGAAGTATATTGTGCACTATAAGTTAATATGGTAAACTTTTTCTGATAGTTATATACTATCCCTCTGTAGTAGTTATAGGTTTAGATAGACTTCTCTGTTATAGTTATGGATGGAGTTAAGCTTCTCTTGGTTAAATCACATACACTTTTTTATAGTCCTACTTCCACTCTGATACTATACACTGCCAAAAGATAAATTCACTGATAAAAACTGCCAATCTAAAATTAATCCCAACAGTGCCCTATCTCTACTAATATATATTTTTTTTATCCAAATTTCAGGCAAAATGGAAGGCGAACAGAAAGTTGTATTTAAAATTGAACTGCAAGAGAGCAGCCAAGAAAATGAATTTATGGATGAAAGTAGGGACCAGGAACTACTGCAATGTATGGAAGCAGTGGATAACCTCCTTAAAAATGAGGACATTTTACACCCTCAAAGACTACAAAGTATATTCAATGAGAATTATGAAATTTCTGACAGTGAAATGTTAGAAAGTTTAATAAATTATGAAACACAATCACAATAAAAAAAATGCTTCAAAAAAAATAAAATAAAAAATAATCAACAAAAACAACAAACAATTAACATACAGTATTTGAAAAGTCAATAATTCTTTTTTCCTTATAGTACGCTGCCCAGAACGCTTTCCGGTTCGCGGACTAGGCGCTTCCCACGCAAAAAAAAAAAAAATTTTTTTTTTTTGCCCTGCTGGGCCCTTTTAAAACCTCCACATTAAACCTAGGGGGTCAAGGAGGATCTACTATGCCCCCTTATGGTAATTTCCCCCTTTGTTTTGGCCTCCTCTTGTCTCTCGATCCTACCGAGAGACAAGATGCCGGCCGCTCCGGACTGTTTAGAATGTTGACAGACACCAGAGAGCCAATCAGCTTCGCATCGCAAAGTTCCGTTACGCGAAAAGTACGCGAACCGGAGCGCAGCCCGGAGCGCTGTTACAGATATATATCTTTTTTTGAACGTTAATTTCTCAAAATCCACTGAAGCACATATATTGAGACCTAGCAAAGGCACATCGGGCTAACAGTCCCTACAATTTTGCCAAGTTTCATGCAATTCCATTCAGCCGTTCGGGCTAAAAGTGAGGCCAACCGCCCTATGGAAATTAACATTGGAAAAACGCGTTTTGGGACCCCCCTTTTTTCTCGGCCCCCCCTTGACGAACCCCCCCAAATTTTCAGGGGCTGCTCAGAAACAAAATGTGCCATTTTCCTGAAAATTTCAGCCGATTCCGTGCACAAACGCCAAAGTTATTAGACATAGAATTTTCAAAAATCCCATAGGGAAAAAATCCTAACTATATATACCTACTGGCGACCGCCAGTAGGTAATATATATATATATATATATATATATATATATATATATATATATATATATATATATATATATATATATATATATATATATATACCAGCATTTGTACAGCTACCTCTGGAGAGGTGTCCCGGCGCTGGGGGCCTTTGGGAAGATTAAGCAAGCTATTGCCTAGAGTCACAAGGTGCTGGGTTAACCTGCCACCGGCGCCAGGGATCGAACCGTGAGCCCCTGTGTTCCTGAGTCAGCCCCCCTTGCCGCTGCACCACACCTCTTCCTTGGAATAGTTGGACTGCACTAGTTATTTGGTTGATAGAGTAAGGTCGTACTGAGGGCCTATTATGGATACCGAGAAGCCTGTGGGTTTGGTTCCTGACAGTATTTCAGTCACTGGTATTAAGCCACCTGGTATCAGTCCCCAAAGGATGTGTGAGTGATAATGGGGGAAATGAGTGAGTTGAGGAGGGTGAATTAGTTATGTCATAGTCAGCAGGGATGGTAGGCATTGTATCTGTGTCAATCTCCCTACCTTTGATAGAAGATATCAAGGTTTCGAGGATGCCAAACAGCTGGGACTGGTTCAAAACTTTAGTATTTTCATACGGAGTAATGGGTAGATCAGATGTCTGAGTAGGGTAACTTTAGATAGTAAAGGTCTAAAATCACAGAGAAAAATTAAAATGGTTAATTTAAATGGAGCCCTGTTGGAGATTATGATATTTTTCACTAATTAGGGTTTTTTGGATGGCCACTAGAATCAGTGTCTGTAGTATTTGAGTGTGCTTTTGTATACATTAAGGGGGTATTGAATCTCTAAGGTGTTATTACATACATCCTGAAGTCAGGTCTGATATATACCTGTTTTTTTAAAGTTTGGTGCAATAGTATGACCACACAAAAACAAATAGGCTTTGATCTTGAAAAGCAAATTAAGTATGGGAAAGCTACAATACGCAGCCATCCAATATCACATGGCTGCATATTGTATATACCATTACAGAGAGAGCCCATGGTAGTAATTGACACATTAGAGGTAACTGGTGTTCCTTCGTATGACCTCATATCTGGTTGACCCACATTGAGAAACATCACCTTTTATTGAACATTATTATGGGAACATTTTCAGGAGTCCCATGGCAATCAGGAGTTACTGGGCTCATATTGTGACATTAAGATGCTTTTACCTCTGGTGTACTGGGGCTTACCTTACTGTTGAACCCAAAATTGATCACAATGTTCGCTTATTTATCATTTATACTTCGTAGTAGCTAGGAAGAGGTTCCCAGGCTTACTTAGGGAGGTGGTATCGGGTAGAGACTCAGAACTCAGACAACAAGGAATATTCAATTAACCATTGTTCCACCAGTGATTTTATTTGGAAGGAAAAAGTACCTTAATCATGACATACAACTAAATACAATACATCAAATTAGAGGGAAACCTTCATTGTAAGAAAGTGCCATGATTTTTCCAGGTTGAAACCTTCTCTTTTAATACTTATAAATCACCCCTAGGGTAGGCCCTAAAAGGTCCTAGGGTGGGGTGCATGATATTTTAAAAGTTGGACGTATAGGTGTAAGTGTTTACAGGTCCAGACAGTGAAAAACTCCCATTGACTAACACTGGTTTACCTAATTATATTTTATATATGCTAACCCTCAAATTGAGAACGGATAGAGACATGCTGTTACACTCAAATTAATTGTCATTTAAAATCCTCTTTAATGGTTATGTCTGATTTTTAGTCACAATTCGGAAAATGCCACTTTTACAGAGTTGGGATTTTGTGTGCTTAAACCTACTATGCCCTTCTGCCAATAAACATGGTCACAAGACTGTGGATGTCTCCCCTACAATGGGTTGTTGATTCCTTTCAGACATGAGGGCAAAGGGGGACTTAAGTGAGGAAATGATGGGCCATCCTACCTATATGGCTGGGGAGGGGCTCTACCCAACCCCACTTACTTTGCTTACAGCACACACAAAGGCACCACAAATCAGGCTTACCCTTGCTCTTGTCACTATAGAAAGTTGGAAGCCAAACCCAAGAATGACTGGAGAACTAGTCAGAACTAGTCTAGGAGTAGGCTTAGGGTTGCCATCCCAAACACCCAAAGGCAGGCACTGGGCATAAAACGTGGCTCCCAGACACTACATCAGATCACTCCTGGACCTGTGGAAGATTCAAAAGGACTGTCCTGCTGTCTGAAGAAGGAAGACTGGACCTGCTCCACTGACACCAGGACCACCAGACTGACTACAAGGCTAGCTGGCTAGCTTTCTGTATGAGCTACAGGGACACAAAAAGCTTCAGACAACCTCCTTGAACCTGCCTAGCAGACTAGCACCAACCAGATCTACCTGGAATGGCATGTGCCCTTCTGCTGGATTCTGCTAAGTGAGCCCTGATCCCCAAGAAATGCCCACAGGTCCTGAACCATTGCCTGGCATCATTGAGAACAGCTCCTTAAGAAAAAGCATAATCCTGAAGTTTTGGCTCCTCGTGACTGCAAATGGACCCTTTAGTGCCCAGACTCTGCCGTCAGCGATGACCGGCAGTGCAAAGCTCTGGTGAAACCTGCTCTTTGGGCCTACAGCAACTGGCAGTGACAACTGGCAACGGGAGAGCTGGAGTTTGCGCTGCATCAACGACAGGCCACAAAGCTACAGCAATGAACGTTTGAGTGCTGCATAAATACTTTACACTTTGCCTCTAAGTTAAGCCTGACTGCTTTTGTGACAAGCTACCAGAGGGTTCAACACAGGTTAATTTAGTGTGGTTCACCCGGACAAGTACTGTGTTCCTTATTTGACTGAGGCTTCCACCCCTCTCAACTAATAACCCAGTTTCTTTCAATAATATACATAGCCAGACTTTTATAGGCATAGGTAACACACTGATACAATTGGCACAGAATAGGACAAATTGCCCTTGGGTGAATTGGTAGGTACACTCCTCTGTTTGGAGTTAACCCTCAAAACATATTTAAATGGGTATCTAACAATGTATTTGTTCCAGTATCTGTTGCACCCTCAGCAATGTCTCAGTTATGCATCATACGTGTAAGAAGTCTAACATGAGTTAAGGATGTGCTGGTCGCACGAAACATAGAAACAGCTAATGCTGAGTCTGCTCCCAGGATGCTTGTTTCCTGTCTAGGGAAGAAATGACTTGGCAGTTCGGGCTGGACTGTTCCCATGAGGCACAAGGTCAAGACTGATTTGCATGGAACTGTGTCTGAACTGATGTGGCGAAGTGAGCTAAAGAACGATGATGGATTTAACACAGATCTGTGACTGGGGGTGAGTGTGTTGAACGTTTCAGCGCTCCATCCAGCATCTCCTTGTGTCTGCTTTGTCGCTCTAAGTTGGCAGGGTATGCCCAGGCGTGGGTCCCTTGCTCACTTTACCACTGGATTCAAGCTAGCCTGGCTGATGACAGCTGTTAACCCGAAACCGGTCCCAGAATGCTTGTTTCCGGTCCAGGGAAGACATGGCTTTGCATTTCGGGCTGGACTGTTAACATGAAGCACAGGGTCAAGGCTTATTTGCATATAGCTGTTTCTGAACTGGGGTGGCAAAGTGAGCTAAAGGATGAGGATGGATTCAACCCAGATCTGTGACTGGGGTTGTGTGTCTGAAAAGTTTCAGCACTCAATCCATCATCTCCTTGTGTTTGCCTTGTTCGCCCTAAGTTGTCAGGGTATGCCCAGACGTGGGTCCTTTGTTCACATTGCCACTCAATTCAAGCTACCCTGGCTGATGAGGGCTGTTAGCACAAAACCGGTCACAGGATGCTTGTTTCTGGTCCAGGGAAGACATGGCTTGGCAGTTCGGGCTGGACTGTTCACATGAGACACCGGGTCAGGACTGATTTGCATGTAGTTGTGTCTGAACTGGGGAGGCGAAGTGAGCTAAAGAACGATGATGGATTTAACCCAGATCTCTGACTGGGGGTGAGTGTCTGAAAAGTTTCAGCACTCCGTCCATCATCTCCTTGTGTTTGCTTTGTTCGCCCTAAGTTGGCAGAGTATGCCCAGATGTGGGTCCATTGCTCACTTTGCCACTGGATTCAAGCTAGCCTGGCTGATGAGGGCTGTTAGTCTGAAACCGGTCCCAGGATGCTTGTTTCCGGTCCAGGGAAGAAATGGCTTGGCAGTTCGGGCTGGACTGTTCCCATGAAGCACAGGGTCAAGACTGATTTCCATATATTTCTGTGTCTGAACTGGGGTGCCGAAGTACGATGATGGATTCAACCCAGATCTGTGACTGGAGGTGAGTGTCTAAAACGTTTTGGCGCTCCGTCCATCAGCTCCTTGTGTTTAATATTGTCAGTCCCCACAGCCCGGTGAACTGATAGTAGTCGACCTTGGTAAAGAAGGGATGCACATGGTACGTTCCTGCAGATCACAAGCTGTGTGATTGTTTATCCATTCCCACACAGGCCCTCAGCATACACATGGTTCTTGTGTGTGATGTGGCCAAGAATCACAAAAGATAACTAGAGACTCACTATGGGGAATTCAATGCAAGGGTGCATGCTGTTCAGACCCATGGAAGGGACCTTGTCTGTCGCAACAATCAACTACTGTGGAAAACATTTATTTAAGAGCGCAAATCCTATTTATTGACAAAATCAAATTTACATGCAAATATCAATGTAGGTGAAAAATCACGCTTAGTGTAAAATGAGTAGGAGGAGGACAGAAGCACTTTTAGGAACACAAATCACATTTCAAAAGAAAAACACATTGTGGTGCAAAATCGCATGTAGGTGCAAAATCACCTCTGCTGCAACAACAATAGGATTATGAAAACACTTGTGGGAGCAAAACTCATATTTAGGTGCAACATTTCTTTCAGGTGTAAAATCACCATTGATGCAGCATAAGCAGTAATGTAGATTTTTTTATGGGGAAACACATTTATGTATAAAGTTGCTCTTGGTGCATGTTCAGCTCAAGAAAAGTTTGGTTCATCAATGAGAAATTCTAAGTCCAATGTAGTGTAAGAGAAAGAGTTTATTAAAAAAATTAAGCAAAGTCTTAAGGTCTTCAGAAAGCTCCTTGAACTTTTCTCAATACAAATGAAGTAAAAGTCTGTTCATTCACAGTCTCACAGTTCGTTGTTTGTCCTTTTCTCTTTCAGGTAATCGACCCTTCTAGCTCGCACGCATGAAAAAGTCCTCTGGCCCACCAAGTCCTGGCCAATGTCTTTTCCCACTCAACAGGACATTGCCTCCCCTCAGAAAAGACAACAGGTACACATTAATATTAGGAACAAGAAAAATTAAACCCATGTTATTCTGGCTCCATGCAGTGTTTGAAGTGGGGAAAAAAAGTAGGGGAATTGTGGGCGGAGACTCAGAGGGTGGGAATAACCAGAGGATTGGGTCAGTGGGCGTAGTCAGAGATGTGGCTAGAAAGAGCAAAGCTTTCGAATTTGTAATATTTGGCATTTATTTGGCATTTCATTGACCTGTTACAGCTTATTACGTTATTTAATTCAACCAATAGATACATATGTTTAGTTAAGGTTTAAGATGAGTTATTTGCATTAAATACATTCATAAAATGGGATATGTTTCCAATCACAGAATGTCCCAAATAAGCTTAAAAGTGAAATCCCAAGACATTTGTCTCCGATCCATGCCGTTTCTGTCATCAGCACTTCTCCCTTTTTCCAAAAGAGTAGTTCAAACATGAATGTCAAAAAGTTTGCAAATGTTTTCCACATAATTATGGCTTTGCTATATTTGCCACCTAAGACATCATCTGCTGCATAATCTGGCGATTTTAAGTAAAACATTATTTGTAGCTCAAACAGATCAAAAGTTACAAAAAAAATTGCCTTGTGTTGCTGCGGAGTAGAGGGCCTTTTGCAAAGGTTGACTGGTCACCTTTCTCACTGTTGCATTTGTGTGTTACTCTGGTATTTATGAGGCAAAATCTTTGCAGAGGCTGTCAGTATGTGTAAAAATGGCAAAATAATATAGTATCAGAAAATGTACCGCATTACGTTGCTGCTTTTTTTTGCTGCATAATTTAGTCAACACTGCATTATAATTTTGTTCTCCATTGCTGCATAATTGTAGTGACCCCAAAGCGGGCAGCACATGTTATGAGTGCTAGTGCATGAAGCAGAGAGACTGTGTAGTTTGCGAACGTAGTTTGGTGTGCATACAAATCCTGCAAGCAGATCCCTGGTGAGTTGTACTACTACTCCTGAAACAAGGCTAATGGAAGTATCAATGGGTGAGGCGGACTGGTCTCAAGGGTCTTGGGACCTCAGTGAAGGAGTCATTGTCACTTTAGGGTGTGCTGCTTCGTAGGCCAGTCTGCAAGACTGGAGGTATACTTCAGTATGGATTGTATTGGACAGGCCTTCAAGGTTAATCCACACTTGCCACCGCTAGGGTCCACCTGCTGGTGCTAAGACACCAGGGCTTCTAAGGTCTTATGGGGCCTTCTAAGGTGTAGCATGGGAATGTGCTCCCTCAGGAGAGTGGTCTGGTGGACTGGTCAGGAAGGCTGAACCTGATTCCCCAGTTCCAAATTCGGCAGCTCTGGCCATAGTGCCACATCCTCTCCCCCACTGTTCTCCATACTGTCCCACTGATAGAAACTTAATTGCCTTCAACTGCAACCCAGCTGTGCCCCACTATAAACACCTGGATGCGACTCAATTAAAATTATGCACTAGACAAGAATAATGTGCTGCCTGAAAAAATAAAGTAATAACATCTTGGAAAAAAGCAAACACTCATAGGGAATGCAAGATAAAGTAAAGCATGTGAAAAGTAAGCAGGAACAACATGGTTACCTTAACGATTTTAGACTCATTATTCAGAAATCAATTAGGGTTTTGCTTGAAAAGTTAAGGACATGACTACAGGGCCCGGAGGGATCCATTTCACCAATCTGGCCACTTTGTGACCACTCAGTCTTGTTTTATTTACTTATTTTCGTATTTTAAACCTTTTTTTCCTCTATGTCCTGAGGCTGCACTTTGGAATAGAAAAATGTCAGAGAAAGATGACATTTTCTGCAAAAGTGTTCATTTCTTTTTTGGATCCATTTCACAGGGGAACAAATGAAGGAAAGGGGAGGAAAGAGAGGGTAAGAGCTGTTTCTTGAAGTCATGGTTTTCCTTCAAGTGAGGAGGAGCGAGACAGAGAGAGAAAGAGAGGGAATAAGAGAAAGAAAGGGAGGGGCAGCTGCCAGCGGCAGAGCAGGAGAAGTGGACACTGTCCTGGTCTTCTCTTGGCAAGAAGGAAGAGACAGAATCATTTTCCTTCGCTTCCCACCCCACCTTATCTATAGGCCATGGCTCTTTCTGCCGTCCTAGGACGAATTGTTTTAATTAAAAAGTAGGGAAATGGATTCTATTAAATTAAAAAGTAGGGGCAAGCCGTGCCCTGCTGATCCCATCAAGTTTGACCACTGGCTCTATGACAATTTTCTTTTATTCTCTCTCTCCTTTTACGTGAATCCCCTCATTTGTCTCATTCCATTTTGGATTTTCTTCTTTGGTTTCTTGGATATAAGGCTGATTTCCCGCCAGTAGGTTTCCTACATTTCCCTTTCCCCTCCCTCCCAACTTATTTCAGTTGACCTTCTTGCCGTCTTTTCCTCGCTGATTCTCTCCTACTTGTTTCCCCACTGGGGGTTGGCCCTCAAATGCACCTGGTGTTGCCATAACCTGTCCTCAAGTTGTGGTGGGACTTTGCACTTCTGGGTTGGGTACTGGACTCTACCACTCCCCTGGTCATCTGGGACTGAGTTGCAGCCATCTCATGCTTCGTTGTACTGCACCTGCAAATTCTGCCTGCATGTTTGACATTGTTCAGCATTCCGTCCATCAACTATTCTTTTTGCATTTGTTGCCCTAAGTGGGACGGGTATGCCCAGCATGGGTTTCGTGCTCGTTATGCAAAATGTTATGCCCATCTAGAGGTCAGCTAAAAATGGACTTTATCTTTTACACGGTCAGACCGGACCACTGGATCAACAGCCTTAATGCCCACCTCCTAGTCGCCAAAACTACCATCACAGCACTCAGCCGCAAACTGACCATCTCCCTGCAAAAACACCAGTCCCTGACTGGCTCCATTTTCACTACCATTTTCGATAATGGCACCATCCTAATCCAGGCTAAAAACGAGAACCTTGAGTTCTTTGATTCCCTTTTCCCCACGTTAAAGATGACCCCTACCCCCACCCTGCCCCTAGCCCAAAACACTTATCTGACCACTCTCCAACGCCCAAGAAGCCATAGGACCCAACGCGAGCACCCCCTCACTGCCACCCACCCCCCCACGAAGGCCAACCTACACCAACCGCCCACCACCTTGCTATTTCCTACATCCGCCCGACTATACACTCCCTCCACTCAGACTCAACACAATACAATAGAGCCCCACCCCCCTCTCCTCCCACAACAGCCCCAAAAGCCGCCCACCGACACCCAGCCACTTGAATTAACCCCTCCCACCGACCACTCTCTCCCCCCCTTCAATCACAATCCCTACTCTAAAATAGAGCTCGATCCCCACTCACAACTAGAGAGTCCTCCTACTACCGCTTCACCCCACCACACCAACAACGACACCCAGATCACCAGAGAAGAACTCCACCCACATTCTCATCCCCAATGGCTACCTAGCCCACTCACACAACACCTCACATCGCAATCTTCCTCCCAACCAGACAGAACCCCTCCTCCCCCCTCTACCCCCCCCAAAGATCTCTTCTCTCAGGACTCACCCGCACAGATCCCTCTTGTTGACCCGACATCCAGTCCCCCACGCCCTCCGTCCCTTAACATCCTTATCACCCCATGCGCACCCACACCCCCAACACAGAACATCACCCTTCCTCCCCCTTCTACCCACAATAACAATATATCACAACGTCTTTCCCTGCTAGAAGTTCAACTTGATAAGCTCATACGAGGCATGTATGATACCCTCTCTTCCCTAACCAAAATCGTAGTGCCCACCCAACAGCCCTCACGCCCCCTCCCTCCCGCTTCTCCCAATCTGCCCAAATCTCCGCCCCCTATTCCGACCCTCGCCTCCACCTCATCGCTCCCACACGCAACCACACATGAGGCTGAAGTGCGAACTGACAGACCGAGTACAGTGAAACCCACCATCTCCCCCGTGAAGTGACCACTCTCACCTCTTCTTTCGCTCACCTCACGACCCCTAACTCGAGCACCCCTCAGCTTCCACAGAGTACGACCCCGCCCTCCCTCACACAGGTCCCTAGGCCATTCTCTTCACCCAAATCCTCTATCCCAGTTATCATAGGAATAGGCAGGGAACATCCTCCCCCGAGACTCCCCAGACCCCCCTCACAGCTAACCTCCCTGACCAGAGCCCAATCCAACTTGGCGCTCCCCGTTGAACAACCTCGCATCAGATGCATGCTCATCAACAGCAGATCTGCTTCAAAACACGCAACAGAATTAGCAGAAGCTATACTCTCACAGGATATTGACGTTGCCTTCATCACAGAAACCTGGCTCAACTCCATGTCAGCCCCCATCATGGACCTGCTTGTTCCTCCAGGATTTTCTATCACGCGCAAAGACCGCCATAAGCAGAGAGGTGGTGGTGTAGCCATCATTCACAAGACGAACCTAGACATCACGGAAAGCGCACCCTACCTATACAGCTCCTTCGAATGCCTCTCTATCAATATAAAATCCTGCGCAAAGAGTGCTACACTCTGCCATCTCCTCTATCACCCACCAGGCAATTCCAAGGAATTCGAAACGCATCTATCAGATCTAATCACCCAATGTGCTCTCAACAATGCTAATAACTAACCCTGGGCGAAGCACTACGCTCCGTTTGCGGAGTTTTGGCAACTCCGCGTTCCGCGGAGTTCGCGTAGCTGCCGATAACTCCGCTATCCGGTGCGGAGCGTAGTTGTCGCGCGCTAAATAACATTGTCGCGCGCTAAATAACATTATCGCGTGCGCGGCAATGGCTTACCTTGGTTCTGCGTTCGCTTTTTCCCGGTCGCGTCGGCCACCATGTTTGTAAACCCTTCCGTGCAGCTGTGCGAACGCGATAACGTCATTGGAAGCGCGATAAAGCCATAAGGACGCGCGAGTATGTTTGTTGGTAAGATCGAGTTGCCGAACACGCAGAACCTGCAATCTTGCACAGAATAACTCGCGAGCATGTTAAAAGTTAAACCATAATAATAAATTACCATTTTGGTTAGCAAACAAGTGAGAAACCCCTCAAAGTTGTACCTTTGGATGTATTTTTTGGGGGGAAGGAGTCCTCTTTCTGTTTCTACTGTATTTTTGAATATTAAGGAGGAAGGGCTCTGGAGTTTACAACTTCCTGTTCCTGTCCACCAGGCTCCTCCCAGTGCTTTGTCCATGAGGTGGTCACTTTCATTTGGATTTTGAGCTGGCAGGATCACTTTCTGTGTGTGTTGGCTGCATTACTGCTTTTTTTGAATCTTACTGAGGACTTTTGGATTTTGAATTCTCTTTTTCAAGTAAGTTCAGTAATGTATGAGTGAGTATGATGTTGTAGACTTGTGTTTGTTTGATTTAAAATGTTTTAACTACATTATTCATTCCTTGATTTAAATTATTGATGGGTGCCTACTTTTATGAGGTCCCAACTTGTATTTCTTTTTAAATTTCATCCAGGCTACATAGAGAGGTACCCATGGGTAAAATCATAATTCTGTGTTTAAATTTTTATTCAAGTTTGTAAACAAACATCATGGCTGGCATTGGATTATGGTCATCATTATGCAATAGCAATGTCTGCTGTGGAATTTCTGTTTGTGTAATGAAAAAGTTTTTTTATTTTTTTAAGCCAATAGCTGACCCTAGTACTCCATGTAGTTAGTGTGTAGGCATGTTTGAGTTCATTGTAATAACTTTCTGTGGTTGGCCTGGCCATGTGTTGTTGGCGGCCATTTTATGTTTCCCAGCCACTTTGGTCTTGCCATAGGCCTCCAAACTTGTGGCCTACTCTTCCAGTAGGCCAGAGGTACTAGTCATAGGGTCATGAAAGGTAATCAACTGTTTTTCTGGTGTACCTCTAATTAGGAAATCATGGATGGACTGGATTGATTTAGAAAATCTTATGTTTATGTGTGGGGTATGTCAGGTTTCGGGTGTCTGTCAATTTCTGCCATTAGGTAACCCTAGGAATACAGCTCGGGTAGTTATGGTAACGTCGCGCCGTGTGGGAACGCGACCTTACCTTTTTTGTCTTTTTCGCGCGCTCAATGTACTGGCTCGGGAACGCGATAACGACTTTTTACTCGATTCGCGTTGCCGAACACGCCGATTTTGCATTCTCGCGAACAATATGTCCCGAGTTGCATAAAAGTTCCTCGAAAATGTTTAATGTGTCCCCTGTGCTACCAAAAAGTCCTCATTTTTTGTGTTATTTACTTCTTTGGTTGTAGCTTTGTCTTCCTGGAGCATGGCCCACTCCCAGTTCCTTTCTGTCCTCTATGTAATGATTTCTTGTTTATGGTTGGGGTGACCAATTTGGGGGGTGGTGTCTGGTGTGTTCATTTTGTGAAGCAAAGCATTGTCCCTTTGGCATAGGCATTTATTGTCTGTCCTCTCTTTCTTTTCATGTAGTGGTGAGGGCCATTTTGTGTGTACTTCCTTTGTGATGATTCTGCTATGTTGTTGTTGGTGGGCAGGCCTTGTGGTGGCGGCCATTTTGTGTATGCTTCCTTTGTGACTGATTTTGCCATGTGGTGGAGGCCATTTTGGGTGCATCCCCTTTCCATGTTGTCTTTGGGTGTCCCTGTCCTCCTGGCCCTATGGAGGCGGCCATTTTCTGTGTCCTTCCCTGGTCCTCTTCTTTTGCCATAGCCATCCAAGGCTTTTGTAGGTACTACCACTCAAAGCCATAGGTGCATTCAAGTTAATCAACTATTTTTGTGGTGTAACTTTAATTACACCGTGTATGGCTTTGGATTGCTTCACATTTTTTTGTAATGGTGGTACTTTTAGTTTTTTGGTTGCTTGTGTGTAGCTATTATGGCACTCCCTGCCATTAGGTAACCCTAGGAATACAGCTCGGGTAGTTTTGGTAACGTCGCGCCGTGTGGGAACGCGACCTTACCTTTTTTGTCTTTTTCGCGCGCTCAATGTACTGGCTCGGGAACGCGATAACGACTTTTTACTCGATTCGCGTTGCCGAACACGCCGATTTTGCATTCTCGCGAACAATATGTCCCGAGTTGCATAAAAGTTCCTCGAAAATGTTTAATGTGTCCCCTGTGCTACCAAAAAGTCCTCATTTTTTGTGTTATTTACTTCTTTGGTTGTAGCTTTGTCTTCCTGGAGCATGGCCCACTCCCAGTTCCTTTCTGTCCTCTATGTAATGATTTCTTGTTTATGGTTGGGGTGACCAATTTGGGGGGTGGTGTCTGGTGTGTTCATTTTGTGAAGCAAAGCATTGTCCCTTTGGCATAGGCATTTATTGTCTGTCCTCTCTTTCTTTTCATGTAGTGGTGAGGGCCATTTTGTGTGTACTTCCTTTGTGATGATTCTGCTATGTTGTTGTTGGTGGGCAGGCCTTGTGGTGGCGGCCATTTTGTGTATGCTTCCTTTGTGACTGATTTTGCCATGTGGTGGAGGCCATTTTGGGTGCATCCCCTTTCCATGTTGTCTTTGGGTGTCCCTGTCCTCCTGGCCCTATGGAGGCGGCCATTTTCTGTGTCCTTCCCTGGTCCTCTTCTTTTGCCATAGCCATCCAAGGCTTTTGTAGGTACTACCACTCAAAGCCATAGGTGCATTCAAGTTAATCAACTATTTTTGTGGTGTAACTTTAATTACACCGTGTATGGCTTTGGATTGCTTCACATTTTTTTGTAATGGTGGTACTTTTAGTTTTTTGGTTGCTTGTGTGTAGCTATTATGGCACTCCCTGCCATTAGGTAACCCTAGGAATACAGCTCGGGTAGTTTTGGTAACGTCGCGCCGTGTGGGAACGCGACCTTACCTTTTTTGTCTTTTTCGCGCGCTCAATGTACTGGCTCGGGAACGCGATAACGACTTTTTACTCGATTCGCGTTGCCGAACACGCCGATTTTGCATTCTCGCGAACAATATGTCCCGAGTTGCATAAAAGTTCCTCGAAAATGTTTAATGTGTCCCCTGTGCTACCAAAAAGTCCTCATTTTTTGTGTTATTTACTTCTTTGGTTGTAGCTTTGTCTTCCTGGAGCATGGCCCACTCCCAGTTCCTTTCTGTCCTCTATGTAATGATTTCTTGTTTATGGTTGGGGTGACCAATTTGGGGGGTGGTGTCTGGTGTGTTCATTTTGTGAAGCAAAGCATTGTCCCTTTGGCATAGGCATTTATTGTCTGTCCTCTCTTTCTTTTCATGTAGTGGTGAGGGCCATTTTGTGTGTACTTCCTTTGTGATGATTCTGCTATGTTGTTGTTGGTGGGCAGGCCTTGTGGTGGCGGCCATTTTGTGTATGCTTCCTTTGTGACTGATTTTGCCATGTGGTGGAGGCCATTTTGGGTGCATCCCCTTTCCATGTTGTCTTTGGGTGTCCCTGTCCTCCTGGCCCTATGGAGGCGGCCATTTTCTGTGTCCTTCCCTGGTCCTCTTCTTTTGCCATAGCCATCCAAGGCTTTTGTAGGTACTACCACTCAAAGCCATAGGTGCATTCAAGTTAATCAACTATTTTTGTGGTGTAACTTTAATTACACCGTGTATGGCTTTGGATTGCTTCACATTTTTTTGTAATGGTGGTACTTTTAGTTTTTTGGTTGCTTGTGTGTAGCTATTATGGCACTCCCTGCCATTAGGTAACCCTAGGAATACAGCTCGGGTAGTTTTGGTAACGTCGCGCCGTGTGGGAACGCGACCTTACCTTTTTTGTCTTTTTCGCGCGCTCAATGTACTGGCTCGGGAACGCGATAACGACTTTTTACTCGATTCGCGTTGCCGAACACGCCGATTTTGCATTCTCGCGAACAATATGTCCCGAGTTGCATAAAAGTTCCTCGAAAATGTTTAATGTGTCCCCTGTGCTACCAAAAAGTCCTCATTTTTTGTGTTATTTACTTCTTTGGTTGTAGCTTTGTCTTCCTGAACAGGCCATGTGGTGGCGGCCATTTTGTAGGTACTTCCTTTGTGCATTTATCATTGGCCTCCCTGCTTTTGGTCTGATCTGATAGTAGGACAGACTCCCAGAGGTGGTAGTTACTAGTGAGCGGGGCTGCTTTATGTAGCTGTTTCTATTTGGTCTATTTAATTACCATCATTACGGCATGTGTGTATGCTATTGCATTTCCAAGTTGGTTGTCTGGGCAGGGGGGTAGGTAACTTTTTTGTGTGTGGAATAATTTTATGACTTGTATGTGTTTTTGCCGTGAAGTTTTACAAACTCTTAGCCATGGTGTATTTTGATTTTCCTTGCATTAACCTGTCATGACTCATGTGTAGCAGGCAACCTCCTTTTTCTGTCCATGTTGGTATATGATAGGCCTGCTTGACTTTATTATTGGTTATTTCTAGCTGGGAGCTATGGTGCTCGTACTATTAGTCTTCTTTTTTGTGTTTTATACATTGCCCTGTGTGTCTTTCAATTGTTCATGTGTTGTTGGCTTACTGCTTGTTTGACTGACGTTTTCTGTCTTCTTTGCTTGTAGGTGCACAGAAAAAGACTGAGGAGGTGCTGGCTGTTTTCATCCATCGCCCGTTCAACTGCCAGACGGACGTCCTTCAATTGTACGCCACGTGTGGGGTGTGACTCATCTGACCACACATCTCTGCAATTTGTGCTACTGAGTGCTGCTGTGTGCTGCTGACATCAGAAGAAGATGGGTCCTAAGAGAGCAGTTACCAGGTCCTCCACCACCAAGAAAGTTGCTGAGAAGAAGGTACAGAAAAAGGAAGTGTCACTTAAGGCTGGTATGGACCCCCAAACCTTTTTTGGGCCCCCAAAACGTACGCCTGCAGCAGCGGTGTCCATGGTGCAAGCTGGAGCCAGCACATCGGCATTAGCGGGGGCAAGCCACCAACCCAGGGCCAAGCACATGAGGGTCGAAGAGGTAGCCGACCTAGTGTTACAAAGCAGTGATACTGAGCCTGAACTTAACTTATCGCTGTCTCAAAGTAGCACACAATCTATGCAAGCTGAAAGTGCTGACCAACCGCCGCCAGCAGTAGATGTTCAACAACCACAACCACTTCCCGCAATAGTTGTTGAAAAACCACAACCACCGCCCGCAATAGTTGTTCAACAACAACAACCAAATCCCACAGTAGTAGTTGTTGAAGAACCACAGCACGCTATAGTACTTCCTCAAGAACAACAACCACCGTCTCCACACGCAATAGTGGAAGTTGTTCCTCCCGATGTCGGGGCAGTTCAGGAAGTAGAGCCTCATTCCGAGCAAGAAGAAGAGGAAGCCACTTCTGGAGGTGATCTACTGTCTTTAAATTTACGAAAGGAAAGGAGGGTTAGTGGCAGTGCATCGAGTTCTTCGCATAGCATCCCTTCAGATGACCTTGATAAGGATTATCATCCAGGACGAAGAACTGAGCATTCAAAGGAGAGGCATCAAAAGACCAGGCTGGGAAAAAGGAAGGATCCGTCAAGGCTTGAACTTCCGGAGTTCGATGTAGGTGAACAGGATACTGATGGTGATAAAGACGGGTCTGACACTGACAATGTCATCATCACAAGCGTTATTCCTGGTGCAGAGGATGTAGAGACCAGCATTTTCACCCTATCTAGAAGGGCTGTGATTAGTGATGAGCAGGTAGCACGTGTAACTCCTACACACTCAGCGCCCAAAGTAACACCAGCTCCCATTTTTGCATCAGCGAAGGCCCGGCAGCGTGCGACATCCAGCGCAAGCGCCACCTCAACAGAAGGAGGTAGTGGCAGTACTAGTACTGAACTGTCACATAGGGAAATGCAACCAAAAGGCTCCAGTTCATCCGGGATTGGAAGTGGGTCCTCCTCTTCCTATGGCAGGAGACAAAAGTTTAGCTCCCCAGTCTGGGATTTTTTTACGGTTCACCCACATCAGGAGAACATTGCTATATGCTCCATTTGTCGCACCAATGTTAGTCGTGGTAAGATTGGTACAAACTATGGTACTGGAGGCCCAACGACCCATATGAAAAAAACACACACAATTGTATGGGAGAACCACCTTGCAAGCTTACAAAAAGATGTAAGCACTGGTGTTGGTGGGGAGGATACAGTACTACAAGGTCCACTCATGGAAGAAGAGGGAGACGATGACCTTCTATCTGGGAGTGGTACACCAATGAGCCCTGTCGCCAGCACTGGAGTGGTGCAGTCCAAATCCTCAGCATCAGCAACTTCTCAGTGGCACCAGAGTCAGCCGGAGACACCAAGGGCAAGGAGTGAAAAGTCTGCGTTGAAAGGTGGTCCGTCTAGCAGAACAGACAGAATTACCAAGCAGCTTACCATTACTGGCATGTTTAGGCAGGAGGGAAAGTACGAGCGGAACCACCCAACAGCACGTTTGTACAATGCGAAACTTGCAAAAATGTTGGCACTGGACCTTCTCCCATTTTCATTTGTTGAGGGAGTGGGATTTCGGCAATTAGTGGCAACACTCGCCCCAAAATGGGACGTTCCCAGTCGCTACTATTTTGCAAGAGTTGCTATTCCAGCACTACACCACGACGTGCTGGGATTGATTGGGAAAGCCTTACAACAGAGTGTTGTCCATTGTATCCACCTGACAACCGACATGTGGAGCAGTCGCGAAGCCACAGCAGATTACATGTGCATCACCGCACACTGGATCTCTTTTGCAGGTGTGAAAGACAAGTTAACATCAGGCCTTCTTGATGTTGCTGGGATTTTCAATGACACTCGCAAACATGCAACTGTAGCCATGTTTGGTATGGAGAAAACTCATACTGCTGACAACATTTTGTCTGACTTTAACAGCAAGGTCTTTGAATGGCTGAAACCAAGAGGCCTTAAGATTGGTTTTGTTGCCACCGACAATGGCAGTAATGTAGTGAGGGCAATGAAAGATGGACAGTATTTCAGGGTACCCTGTTTGGCACACTGCATTAACTTAGTCGTGCAAGACTTTCTGAAACATGAACAACAAGTCAGCAACATACTGACCATCTGCAGAAGAATATGCACGCATTTTAAGCTGCTACGCGTCATTCAGCGGGAGCATAATTTGCCAGTCAAAGCACTGATCCAGGAGGTCCCAACACGTTGGAACTCGACTTATTTCATGCTTGAGCGTCTCTTTGAGCAGTACATACCACTGAATGCTTATGTAATGTCAAGAAGATTAGTGGATCCTACTGTTAATCTTAAAAGCCTGACCGTTGAGATGTGGCAGTGGGACATCATTAAATGCTTGACAGAGATGCTACAACCTTTTGAGGTGTTCACACGTGCAGTTAGCAGGGAGGACTGTACTATGGGCCAAGCCATCCCATTGTTGTACATGCTCGAGCAACAGCTGAAGGAGGTCTGTGAAGCATACGAAGGTGACGAAGAAAAAGTTGATGCATGTACCTTGGCCAAGGCCTTACGCAACCGCTTATCTGTAAATGCAAGGCTTAAAATGATTGTGTCAGATCCAAATTACATAACTGCAACAATCTTGGATCCACGGTACAAATTGTTTGTCAGCAGTAGCGCAGTCATTCCTTTTTCAGATGGGGATGTTGCCAATTACAAAAGTTCCATAGCTGTGGAAGCTAATGATTTCGAAACTGAACGGCTGTTACTTAAAGGCCTGACAGTGCCAGCCCAGGACAGTCAAAGTACTCCAGGCCATCCTCCTGAGGCAACTCTGGCAAGTTCATCACAGCATGAGAGCGGTGCGTCCGCTTCCCAGCAGGCACCAACAGTACCAAAAGCAGCACCTGCACGATCTGATTCAGCAGACACAACCAAAAGCATAACTGCTTTTTTTCTACAGAAGGGAATGGGTAAGTCCGTTGCTGTTGCAAAGGGGAAAGAGGAGCAGCAAAGCCGAGCACCATTGAACACTGAGCGGATGGTTCAGGCCTATCTGGATGACACAACAGAGGTGTTCATGGAGCAAAGCCCATTGGTCTATTGGTATGAAAGAAGGAGACAGTGGCCAGTGCTGAGCAGGCTGGCGATAAAGTATTTGGCTTGTCCTGTAGCCAGTGTCGCCTCTGAGCGGGTTTTCAGTGCTGCTGGTGCCATTGTGACATCGAAAAGGACCAGTCTCTCCCCCAAAAGCGTCGAGAGGCTGACAATGATAAAAATGAATCAACACTTCATACCACCAGACTATACTGTACGTGAATCAGAGCAGGATGAAGAAAGCGAGCCCGAAGAATTTATCACTGCTGGGTTACATGACCTACTGCTGTCCGGACCCGCAGAGTTTGAGGACGAGCACCTCTTCCCTGACCAATAGGCTGTTAAATTGTGACTTTTTCCCTTCTTTTATTTGTGTTATTTATTTTCTTATTAAAAATGACTTTCTGGTGCATAACTGCTAATCTTAAAATAAAAAGCTCAACCAAATCCATCCCCACCACTCATTCTTTTAATGTACCTACTGGAGTTGCACACCTGTGCATTTTATTTTCGCTGTATCTTTTTTAGTTACCTCCTGGAGTTGCACGCCTGTGCATTTATGTTCCATGTTGACTGCACTCCTCAGAGTCTTGCTGCATCTTCTTGACTCCCACTCAAGTCAATACAATTCCATCTTGGCAGCCATACATTTGATGTTGTAGATGGAGTATAGTACAATAACAATAATGTAGCCTCTAACAGTCCCTCCATAATAAGTGAACCGTACATGACTACAGCCATCCTCTATTTCATTTGAAATCTGCAACTCATAATAACTGCCTTGCTGAGTCTTACTGTTAAGGCTACCACCTCTGTCTGCAGGCATTCAGAGACGACTCTTCTGTGTCAAAACAAACTTGAGCAGGCATCCACAACTGAAGTCAACTTGTTGTGATGATGACTCGCATTACAAAGGCTCGGCAGCATCTGTGATCAATCTTCTGACAGTGAAAGAGAAGAAGAGCAAAACAGGTATAAAAATGAATGCCATGCATTGCATGGGATGTATTTTTTGGCTGACTCTGAGCTAATGTGCATGGAGTTGAAGTATATTAGTAACTTCAGTTCAGACTCACGTGATAGCCAATTCTTCCATGTTATTTACTAATAATAGAAATTATTTACGCACTTGTGTTCCTACTACTACAGATGCAGTCAGGACTTAATTTATCTTTGCTGTCCGGCGGTTGGATCTGAGCTGATTGATGCACGATGTTTCTTGGAGTGGAATACAAGGTAATAAATAAAATACAAATAAGAGTCACAGCACAGTAGACCCAGGCTACTACATGTTTGTGCACAGTGCTGTGGTAGAGTACAATAGTGGTATGATTGATGACTGAGAATGACGCATTGATTTTGTTGATTAATTTTGTAAATGCTAGGTTGCTTTTTCAATTTCATTCACCTTTCTGTGGGTCTGAAATTTTTAGGGAAATGCAGTTTGTATAACGGCCAAACCTGTGTCGTCGTGGGCCTGTTGTTGTGTGCTTGCTCCTGTCTTTTTTTGTACTTCTACATTAAAAATGATATGCAACTAGTAGACTTATACAAATTGTATCCAAGCCGCCTCAGTCTGAAAGTCCTCTCATACGACTACTCCTCTTGTTTTGTATTGTTTTTTTATCTTCACTGTATTACAATTTGTTTAGGTCATTCACATTCTTTTGTATTTGCCTTTTCTTTTTCAGGCTGGACATCTTTCACGGTTCACCCACTGCTTTATAGTATGAGCATCAACTCTCATCCTTACCACAGATCCTCATCATCAAGCAATTGGATTGCGGGAAACCAAGAATCATATTCAGCGTGTCCTTTTCTTACGTCCATTGCTTACAATCATTAGCTAGCTGATCAACATCATAAATCATCGTCTTCATTGTTTTGCTTTTGTTGTCTCCAATCTCCATGCGTACTGTTTTTCTTTCTCAAACCTTTCCCAAAACCCCCGTACCCATCCATTAAACAATCCCTAACCCTCTTCCCCCGGGCTGCGTGGTTACATTGAGGTGTGATGTTTCTTACATTAAATATACACCAACAATTTGATCACGCGCTTGCTGGGGCAGATGTGGTCAAAGCAACAATAGTGAAATGTCAACAAGGCATGGCCAGGATCTTCTGCGGCTTCCCAACTCAAGCTCTGTGTATAACGCCAAATAATTTACCATTTAACATCAAACAACGAATGCATCTAATGAATTGGCGTAATTTATTTTTTGGGTTTAAAGTGTAAAGCATTTATGATTTAGAAAAGTTTGACGTTGCCGTGAGTACTACAAGTAACGTTGAACTTCTTATCTTCTCTTGCACTTTGTTTCCAGTCCCCAAAACCATTGTTTTGTTTCAGTTTAGCAGTTGCAATATTGGGTCACCCATGCAATGTACTGTACTTACTTATACTACCCCCACATTGTCTGTCACGCGAATGACTGTCTCTTTCTTTTTGTCGCTACTGGCAGGGTCTGTCTACTATCACAGAAGTTCTGATTCTGAACCACAGATTCTTCGCCATTGTCTTGGAAATCAAATGCAGCCCTTGCAGTGCCACACTTCATGATAAATCATCATCATCTCATCAGCAATCACAGGTAAGATAAGTTTGCAGTGAGGTATAACGCAAGACAGACTGGTCGTTCTTCTAATACTACCAATATAACTCGGTGAGGGTTTACTGCATCTATCTGTTTGCATGTTAAAGATGTGGGCAATATATTTTATTATTAAAAAGCACTGTCCGCCGACCTGCATGGCCAAATTAAACCTTGCGAGGTTGCACAACGTACATTATTTGGTGAAACACTCCCCCCTCCAACCCCACAAGAAACGCAAATGAACTTCAAATGTTTTCTTTTTACAATAACTTTGTCTCGTTTATTTTAACATAATGTAATATATATATAACTAAAGATGATACAAAAATAAAATATATATAAATCCTACACCAAGCTGTCCCCCTACCCGCCTCCCCTAACCCCAACCAAATTCCCACGCTCAATGTCATGTAAAAAAAAAGTAAAAACCCAACACCCAATTCCCACCCACCAACAAAAGGATTGAAAAAGGGGCAAACAGGGTCCATCTTATAGCCGGCGGGCTTTTAAGTGTTGATCCACCAGGATCTTGACACGCTCCTCTATCTGTTTTTTAGTCTGACTGCTTTGAGCCTCCAGCCTGGCTACCCGGAGGAGAATTTTTCGCTGGAACTGGCGGCACCTACATTGGCAGCCATGTTGTTGTGGGGGGGTGGACGATGCAGGGAAAATCTGGCGGCGGGCGGCTGCCTGAGCACGCCGACGTACTCCTGCAGGCTTGGGGGCCGGGGCATTGGAAGAGGCAGCAGCTGCTGCCGCCGCCTCCTCCTCCTCCTCCTCGGCCTGAGCCACCAGCCGGCGGTAGGCCTCAACGATGGCCTGCAGTTTCCGCTGACGGGCCCGGACTGCCAGCTCCTTCCTGGTTGGTTTAGAAGGAGTAACTATAAAGAAAGAGACAGAATTGTTGTAATCAAAAATCCCAGCAAATAAAGAACGCAAAATGGATCCAACACATAGTGGGCGGCACAGTACAGTAGCAATAGCAAGCAAGTTGAGTACCTAAAATGTTGTTTTATCTATCTTGAACATTCTATTCTACGCCTTATATACTTCATTTGTCTGCCTTTTTGGCACGGCATTATGCCTGCCCTAGTAACATAGTATGGGTGTACTTGAACGGTCACATACGAACACCTGTCTTTTTCATATCTCGTTCTTTTATATCATATACTCTGTGCTTCCGGGAAAAGTGACAGTCTCAAACTAACATTAAATTAACAGTGGCCAGCTAGTACTAATACATGTCTACTCTAGAGACTATCATTCTTTATATCGCCAACAAACGTTAGGTGGTTTGTGTTTCGCCAGCAACGACCCAGAATGCATCCAGTGGTCCCCTCCTTCCCTTGCCTTTGTGTTTAACCAAAACACCGCTGCCAACACTAGTATCCACTATCCACTAACCACCAATATTGGATGTGTCTCCCACCCACGCAGGCAGCTGTGTTTTCCACTTTCTATGCTTCCACAACAACCCACGCATCCAACTGCTCTCAAACACCTGCATTGCTGATTCCAAAGTATCCTTCTATATTATATGATTAGAGCTTTTTCCTTGCAACTTTCATCATACTTTAGTTAAAATCAATCTCATGTTAATCCATCGCGGTCATGTAATGTTGTGGATAAGACTTTTTTAGTCTGCCACCAACCTTTCACAGCTGAGTTGTAGTCACATAGAAGAGGCATGTATAACTAATTTTATCAATTCTGGCCGGTGGTAATGCTTTTGCTAAGCTTGGTAATGAGAACAGTGGCGTCATATATTGTCCAGTAGAACTTCAAGTTCACTATAAATATCAGAGTACAGTGAGGAAGTTTTCCCCACCCACCAAGTAATGCGGATCACTATTGAATGTAACTTACCATCGCCCACCGTTGTTGTCTCCTCCCCCGCTGCTGCCGGTGCTGCTGTAGGTGCCTGTGGTGGTCCTCCATTCCCCTCCGGGATCGCCTCTGCTGACGGCGTTGCAGCGCCGCTGCCCCCGTCGGCACTGGTGGATGGTACCGGTTCTGCAAAAATAAAAATAAGTAATTAAGTACACCTTTTTAGATGGATGCACAGCCCCCATTGTACTTGTTCACCAAGAACGGAGTTCTGCAAAACAGTTAAGTACAACGTAATCACTAGTAGTCCACATTGCCTAGTACAGCAGAGTAAGTAACACACTACACATATCAGCATTTATTTGGTATGGTATGGTACCCAAGCTCATCTCATCTATTCTATACTGGTACTCTAGTCCTTGGAAAGTTAGACTGAACCATGTAACCTAACCAGTTTACTTTGTACATCAATGACATGTCTACAGTTTTGCGCATGCTACCTCACAGCTTGTTGCGCAGTACGAGGAGACGCCTTTGAGGCCACATGATAGTTCAAAGCATACACCTGAAGAGTTTGGAAAATAGAGGCCCGTATTTACTTTTTGAATGTGGATTGTGGAGTCCAGTTTCCTTACAGCCTCAGGTTACACCTTCTTTTTTGCATGACAGCTAAAAAGTTGAATAAATGTATGTAATGTTTTCATACTGTCTAACGTGCACCACTTTTGTCATTATCTTTCGGCAGATGAGAAGATTTACTTCTACGAAGCAAAGATTTGCAGAGCTTACCAACAAGAGGCATATGCAACCAGTATACGTTCAATGGTGAGGGGTCTCGGACATTTCCCACATTTCCCTATCGTGCACTGGTAGCTGTACAAATGTAGGATACTTTTTATTGAGCCTTTTTTAACTCTGGATTTCTTCTGGTGGCCCTGCCCTTGACGTATTTGACAGAACAACTTAAAAACATTGATGTTACTTACTTAGTTACTTCTAACAAAATAAAGGTTTTGAAGTACCACATTGACTCGGGAGTATATTTTCAGTGTCTGTTGTCTTGTAGACTTACACGAGAGAGTGAGAAAAAGGGGGTTACTTAGGTTATGGATTGTGTAATAAAAAAAGCATTTGGCATCTTCATATTGGGGTTCAGGAAAGGGGTAATTGAATAATTGACCAATGACTGAGCCCATATAGGTTGTCGTTCATTGAATTGTGGGTTCCTCTGAGTTCTGTGACTGAGGTGTAAGACTGTAAGTAAGTAAGGTCCAACCTGCCTATCAACAACAACATCCAATTTTGGGGTGCATACATAGTTATGTATGTCACTGCATAGAAGAATACCCGCAAGAGTAGTAGTGGTATTCTTACTAACGCTTACAAAATAGTAGACCATTATCTGCATGCATACTTGGTTGGTGTCAATTGCCAAAGAAGAGACATTATAGAGGAAAAAGCATAAGACAGGAGTGGACCCTGTGCCTTCCGCTATTCGATCACAGATTTTTTGAAAAGATTGATACCTTAACTAAACAGTTAGGTGAAATGTCATTAATCGGTTGGAAAAAAAGCTCCGTTAGAAAGTTAGGGAAATATCATTGTTCCAAAAGAAAACACTGTTGGACTTACTAGGGACAGCAGCAGGATCCTCAGTAGAGGAGCTCTGTGCCTGTGGTTCACAATCACGTTCACCCGCCGACTCGGTCCCAGCCTTCTGCTTGCCCCTGGGTTCTGTGGTTCATGTAAGAAATAATAAAGAAAGAGAAAACATTGAGTGCTGTGAAACATAGACAGCAAGCATTTCAAAAACCACTGCTACAACATTAAAAGAAACAAACATTGGTCTACCAAATGACTACTGCCTTGCATGATTCACTGACTAGTGTACTTGGTGAAAACAAATCAAATGTTCCATAAACATTCTGATTGCAGATTACTAAGTAACACAGAGGCAGTAAGACCTGAACAACACCACAGATTCAAGAATGTAAGTAGCCATTTCTTTTTCATTTTTTGCCAGCAAAATACATAGATCGCAAGGAGGAGACAAGATTAACTTTGTGCATACTAACTAACACGAAATTGTACGTTCATGGCATCATATTTTGTTTTGCTACTGACTGAATGCTACTGCTGCCCTACCCACTCAATAAACAAACTACATCAGTTCTATGGAGGGCTGAGGCAGGGGCAGCTATAGGCTCATGGTGGTCCTGGACTCCTGGCCAGGGAGCGTAGGTGGGGGGCCCGGAAGAGGAGGTCGGGGCGGAGCACGGAGGCCAGTGAAGAGGGGGGAGTCAGGGTGTTTGGAAGTGGAACAGAGCCGGAGGCACCAAATCCCTGCCAGGGGCCGCCACGCAAATATGTATCCATCCTCTGAGGATTATTAAATTAAGGATATATATTGGTGGGGTGGCCCCTGGCGTTTGGTGGCCCTGTGCAGTTGCACAGCTTGAACATGCCTAAATCCGGCCCTGGCTGAGGTAAGAAGAACAAAGTAACTTTTGCATTCATTGCCAGAGGAGTATTATTCATGCAGAAGAGAAGGCCGTGAAAAAAAGATACAATATGCATTGCAAACACGTACAATTATCCATCAACGGCTATTTCACTGACGGACAAAGGAAGGACAAGACTCTATTAATAGCATTAACTAACTTCAGTTCTCTACAATAAAGAAAATCTCACACCAATAAACAGCAAAAGCTAGCGCCAAATTGAACACGCAAGAGTCAGTGAAGATGAAGAAGCGCAGCATAGACCAGTGTCATACAATTACAGTAGATATAATAACGGAATACATCGGAAATGTAACTAGGAGCACCAGTCATTGCGTTACTTATTCAGCCAAGATTTACAAAGATACAACAACAATACTTATACTACTATAGAGATATAGTACACACACTTTTTTTTTTGGGTAGCCACTCACCAAGACCCACGACCTCGACGCCAAGCAGGTCCAACAGGTCCTGCTCCCGGTCCAAAATGTCTGCCCAACGGTGGGTCAGCTGGTGGTGGGTACGCCGGATACCGGAGCAGCGGAAGACTGCCCGGCGCACCTTCACCCACCGCCGGAGACGCTCCTCAATATGCTGGTAGCCGGAGCCGGGCCTGCCACCTGCTGCCAACATCAAGGGGAGGTGGCGCTGGATAAAAAAAACAAGGGCAGCCACCTCCTCCTCCCCAAAAAGTTGGCGGGGCCTCACCCCTTGGGGGCGCATTCTGCCGCAAGGCAGCCTAGTTTTTTGGGGCACTGGCGCCTTGCCCTTTGAGCCGCCGCTGCTGCTGGCGCCCTTGACCATGGTTCTGGGTGGAGGGTAGAAGAAAACTAAAAGTTCAAGACAAAAAGGTAGGGGAAAGAAGAAGCAAGGTAAAAGAACAAGAAGGAAGTAAAAAGCAATAGAAAAGTTGTAAAAGTAGAAATAAAATGAAAAATATAAACCTAGGCACAGAGAGAAATAGGTAATAACTAAAGAAAGTTAGAAAAAGTGGGTAAAAAGACAAGGATTAAAGAGATTTTAACAAGATGCAAAAGTAGGCCCAAAACCATAGCCAGAGTGTGTGATCCACAAGGTGGCTGCGCCCATCGCGACCGCATGGGTAGGTTCGCGCGATATTTAGCGCGATCACGCACTTTTGTAGTGCGAACGAGAAGATGAGTTCCCGAACATGTCTTGCACAACGCGACCACGTTAATTGTGACCCGGAACAGGAAATAAGGGAACGCAAGCAGGCGGGACAAACCTCTGTGGTAATTTAGCGCGCTAGCCATCCCGAGCATGCAGGCAACGCCCCGAACACGCGCACCGCGCTCCCGAAGACGAAAAACGGCGCGCGAACGGGCCCAGCAAGCAACTCCGCATGCTTGCGGAGCTACGCGTAGTTCGCGGAGTGCAACTACGTCTTCGCGGAGCTCCGCGGAGTCCGACTCCGCGAACTACGCCCAGGGTTACTAATAACATAATCCTGGGTGATTTCAACATTAGATGGAACGATACTAACAACTCACTCATACAATCCCTCAACAACCTTCTGCTCGAAAACGATCTGACACAACACTGCGCGGAAGAAACTCACTACAGAGGAGCGACACTTGACGCAATCATTGCGGACAACCACACAATCTCCGTCGACTACACTATTCCAGTAGACTGGTCAGACCACCATTTAATTCTTTTTCACATTAATCAACCAGCGCCAACTCGACTCATAACACAAGCTCCCCCTAAATGGTCAAGGAATATTGCCAAAGTCCCTCAGGCCATCCTAGAAGACGAACTAAACACTCTCCTCCCAAACTCATCGGAGCACCTCTCAACCACTGACCTCACCTCTCTCTACCACTCCAACATGACGACCACCCTTGATCGCCTGGCCCCCTTGAAATTAAAAAAACCCAGAAACATTCCATTGAGATCGTGGTTCACCACGGACATCAACGATGAAAGAAGACTTCTCAGATCCCTTGAAAGAATATGGAGGTCCAATCCATCCTCCCTGCACCGCGAACAACTCAAGACGGCACGCAGAACTTACAACAAACTCATCAAGGAAAAAAAATCTTCCTTCTTCTGCTCCGCTCTAGACAACGCAAAAAACCGCCCTAAAGAGCTCTTCAACATCATCAGAAGTCAAACATCCGAACCTAGCAAATCCGCCTTAGTGGCCTCCAAAAAACAATGCGACAACTTCGCCAACTTTTTTAACACAAAAATCATCAAGATCGACCTTTCTCTCAGCACTGCCCCCTCTCTTCCCAACGAGAACATCACCCCAATATTGACTGACTCCACCTTATCGATCCCACCCACTCAATGGTCCGTCTTCACGCCAATTCAAGAAACAGAGATCATCAACCTGATCTCCAACGCCAAACCATCATCCCACTCCCTGGACCAGCTTCCTATAGACGTGACCAAAGCCCTGAAACACACCCTAGCTCCAATCTGGTGCAAAATCATCAACAGCTCGTTGAGCTCAGGAACCATCCCAGATTGCCTCAAGGTCGGCCAAGTCACGCCGCTACTAAAAAAACCAGGGTTAGAAACAGAAGATATGAATAACTTTAGACCCGTGTCAAATCTCCCTCTGTTATCCAAAACACTAGAAAAATGTGTGCTCCCACGGCTAACCCAACACTTAGAGAACATCAAGCTCCTTGACCCCCACCAATCGGGTTTCAGGAAAGGATGCAGTACTGAAACTGCCATCCTCAATGTCATAGACGATCTTCACAAATCTCTCGACTCTGACCAATGCTGCCTTCTCATTCTCCTTGACCTTTCGGCCGCCTTTGATACTGTTGATCACACACTGCTCCTAAAAGCCCTTCAAAACAGAGCAGGCCTGGAACTGACGGTTTTGAATTGGTTCTCCTCCTTTCTACACAATCGCTACCAAAGAGTAAAAATCAAAAACTTTGAATCCGACCCCCTACCCGTCAGCAGAGGTGTCCCTCAAGGGTCAGTACTCTCCCCCCAACTCTTCAATATCTACATGGAACCGCTAACCACAATACTCAGGAACTCAAACATCCCCTTCCACCTCTACGCTGATGACACACAACTCTATCTGATAACCACATGTATGGATGGCATTCTCAAACTTAACGACATGCTCAAAGTCGTTCAACAATGGCTCACACAAAATCACTTAAAGCTCAATAAAGAAAAAACGGAAGTTCTTCTCATCTCCAACAGAGACGATAACCCACAAATTGAAGAATGGCTCAAAGCCATCAATGCCATCAATGTCACCCTCAAGCCAAAAGACTCGGTGAAATCCCTAGGAATCACGTTAGACCCCAAACTAAACTTGAAAAAACACATTGCCAACTCCGCCAAAAGCGCTTTCCTCAATCTGAAACTTCTCTACAAAATAAAACCTTTCCTGCCTCCCAAGGACCTCCAACAGGCCACTCAAGCTCTGGTGCTCTCCAGAATTGACTATGGAATCGCAACCCTGACCGGCTCAGCCAAATCACACCTTGGCCCCCTGAAAACCACCCTCAATGCCGCAGCTAGAATGGTCACAGGAACCAAGAAATTCGACCACATCTCCCCGGCGCTCAAGGATCTGAAATGGCTCCCTATTGAACAACGAGCAAACTTTCGAACAGCATGCCTTACACACAAAGCCCTCCACACAGGCAAACCAGAATACCTGGCTGCGAAACTCAAAAGGGCTGGCCAATCCAGGACCCTCAGAAGCTCCAACACGCTTCTTCTCATCCCGTTGAAAGCGCGAAAACGCAAAACTCTAAGCAAATGCTTTGCAGGTAATGCTCCCAGGATATGGAACGCCATCCCTTCCCACATCAGAATGACATCCCACTTCCCTACATTCAAGACTTTACTCAAAGCCCTCTTCCTGGAGGACACCTGAACTGTAAGGGGATGCTCATAGTTCCACGAACTCTTGTAATCATTATGATCTGTATGTTCTTGTTGTTTTGTTATCCTCTTGAACTGCACAGCTATCAAACTTTCTTCGCCATCAAGGCACTTTGTTTTTCCCGATGTGAAGCGCTCTGATACCCCCGGGTCCAGCTAGCGCTATACAAAACTTATAATAAATAAATAAATAAATATATAAATAAATAAATAAAGGAGTCAAGCTATCTTGGCTGATGAGAGGTGAAACCCCGAAACCAGACCCAGGATGTTTGTTTCCAGTCCAGGGAGAACTTGGCCTGGCAGTTCGGGCTAGAATGTTCCCATGGGGAGTAGGGTCAAGAATGATTTGCATATGGCTTGGGAACAAACTGGAATGTTGTGGTGAGCAAAAAACGGTGGAATTAGTCCCAGACCTCTGTACTGGGGGTGCATTTTTTACATTGTTCAGCATTCTGTCCATCAATTGTTCTTTTTGCATGTGGCTCCTTCTCCCACCGGCATCCTTGGACTCATCTTTGGTCAGTCTCCCTTGATGTTACGTGATCCCCCAGTACAGCGTTCGCAATGGCGGCATCCTTCCAGGTCTTGTCCCAAGAGACCATTGATAGCCCCTCTTCCCTTTCTGTCTTCTCTTCCCTTAGTCCTTTCTCCCAAATACTTCTTACCTCTCCAGTCTATCATTCCTTCTACCTAGTCTCTCTTACCCTTCTGTACTTACTCTTCCTAGGCTCTCTTCTGTTTCTACATCTTCCTGATTTCATCTGTTCTCTTTAGCTCTACAGATGGTGCTTGGGAGTTAGAACGCCAGAGATGCTGTCCATGAGCAGGTGACTCTGTCCCCCCTTGACAGTGCAACATCAACAGGAGTGTGGAGGCATTTACAGGTGCAAAAACACAGTTGAGAGCAATACTCACATTTATGTTCATAAACATATTAAGGTGGAACATCAGCATGACTGTTAAAAACGTATAGAAGTACAAAGTACACTTGCGCGTCAAATCGTGTTTAGATGCAAAATCACACTAAGGTCCATAATCACTCCAGTTCCAACAAATTTAAGAGCACAAATGCACCTCTATGAACTGCCACTGGATGTTCATTTGAGGCAGGTGGACTAAGATACTCATGAACCAACTGTAAGACAAAAATACTCCTCTGGACTGATCAAACGTGAGATTTACACAAACAATGGCATAATGGAACCATGGGAGAGCATCCCTTTGTCTGTCGCCTGTTGCGGGGTATTAGTTTGTCACTTCCACCAGAGCCCAGATACTCAGAACTCTGGTACATCAATTTGGTGCTTAATCTGTTTCTGTCATGGCAACCGAGCAGGTTCTTGTCAAGGAAGGTACTGTCAGCGAAGCTGGCCATGTTGTTGTGTCTAGTGTCTTGCAGAAGGGTCTCTGATCTCTGATGTGAGAGCCTTGGACTTTTCTTGGCGAGTTTACATTTTCCAGATGAACTAAGTCTAATACAAGGGTTACTGAGTTGTCTTCCTTTCCAGAGGTGCCAAAGCTGTGTGGTTCAGAGCCTCAAGGTGAATGAGGAGATGTCATAAGAATTCCACCCTCTTGGTGAGAGACAGCTTTTTAATTGCGCTTCGCAAACCGCATAAGGCGGTATCTTCGCCAACCATTGTCCGATGGGTTCATTGGTTTAAGCAGGAAGCGGGAGTGGACCTTGGAATATTTGGGACACATTCGGCGCGAGGAGCACTGGCGTCAAAGGCGTTCAGACTAGGTGTTTATTTGGAGGACATTATGAATGCAGCAGACTGGTCCACTTTCAAAAGATTCTATTTCAAACCTGTGGTGTATGTAGCTTGGCTT